>NC_142043.1:32118631-32284881 GCF_982192425.1 Myodes glareolus | reverse complement strand
GGCTTATTACTAGGTGACTCTTACATGTATATTAACCCATATTCCTTATTTACCCTGTGCCTCATGGCGGTACCTTTATTAATGTTCATCCTGCTCCTTCTGCCCTTCTACTTCATAGCATTCTCAGTTTGGCTTTCCCTGCCTAACCTCTTCCTGCCCAGCTACAAAAAGTGAGCCTGTTTATTAAACCAATCACAGTGACATATATTCCTACAGTATACAGAAGGATTATTCTACAAGTGTCAGCTACCTAGTAAGCATGAGGCCAGTCAGGGCTGCATGAGACCCTGTATTATAACAAAGCAAAACAACAAAAATACTAGTATCCCATGCTCAGATGTAGAGGGATCCTCTTGCCCTCTCGGCCTGTCGGCTACCAGGTGGAGAGGGCAGGAGGCAATAGCAACAGCAGATAACTTTATACCAGCCCATGAACATGAGCAGAGACATCTCTCCAGGAGACAGACTTCTGGTGAATCAGCTCCATTTTATTCCTGAGTATAAGGAATATATAAGATTGGGGAGCCTGGGGACAAACCCTAATTTGCATTAAGTGGCAGACTCCTACCACAAGGCTTTGTCCGTGACAGCAGAGTCCCATCAAAATGCCTAGAGCACTTGCATAATTACTGTGAGTCACAGGGGAAGAGTGTTTGCAGGGAACTATGTCGAGGGTCACCCTTGAGATAAGTCAGCCTTCCTAGCCTCATCCTCCAGATAAGACTGAGTCGAAAGCAGGAAGCTTTTCTGGGGAGGGAGGGAGTTCTGCCTTGTCGAGCTTAAACAAAGCTACCAGGCTGTGGTAGACTGCAACCTCTACCAGCCATCAATGGCTTCCAACAGTCTGACACATATTTATGAAAGAAACTCAAATAATCAAGAATCAAACACACATATATTTAACCTCATAAGAGTTATAGTTGACTGTCTCGAAAAAACCAAAAAAAAAAAAAAGAGTTATAGTTGAAAGTGTACTAAACTATGACATTCAAGGAAAAAGGCTTCTATGGCTAAATGTATAACAATTCATCAATAGGTAAATTTATCAATAGATAAATTGATTATTCATCACAGAGTATAAACTGCAGAGTAGTGTAATGCTGGTTAGCAAGAGAAGTAACCAATTATTTATGCACACAGTGTGAATGAATTTTAGGGTATAATGCAGAGCAAAAGATTAAAATGCAAAATGGAGGGTGTATTTTTGAAGCTGCTTATGTTGACTTCAAGAACAAACAAAGCTTGTCTCTGCCTAAAGAAGTGGGCACCTCTGAAGCAAGGAGTTTTTCTACAAGTTCATGAGGAGCCCTCACAAGTTCATGAGGAGCCCTCACAAGTTCATGAGGAGCCCTCACAAGTTCATGAGGAGCCCTCAGGCTCAAACTCATCCCCTTCACTTACTTCGTTTCTCCTTTTGACTACGTAAATTCGACTTCAAAATCCATGTGTTCTGAGCAGAGCTAACGAAATGGCCCAAACGTTCACCCGCCAGCCTTATTGGAAGGAGAGCTGGGCTACAACGCTGTGTGTCAGTGTGGTTCTAATTACGACAATAGTAAAGACCAGCAGAGATAAATTTTTTTTAAAAAAAAGTAGTCATGAGAACAACTTGTGCTGATATATACATGTCCATCCTTTGTGTCAGAGAAACCAGTAAAAATCCTCGTTTCGTGTTTGGATTCTGTTTTCTCTACATCCCGGTTTTGACCTTCGAGTCTTCAAGTGCAGAGCGTGTGTCCTTCTGCCTCTGATGACCCCGTCCTGCTCCGTGGCTTTTTAATTCCTGCTTCACCTCCAGCTCCCAGCTCAGTGTTTAGCTGAGTCCTCCCTGCTCTGGATTAGGTCAAATCCCTGTACTAATTGCTTTTGCTGTGACTCTGACACAATACCTTAACAGGAGCAGCTTAAAGAAGGAGCGGTTTTCTTTGGCACATGGTCGCAGAGGGTTAAGTTTGTGAGCACCTGGTTCTGTTTCTGGGCCTAGAGTGAGTGAGCGCATTGCGCGGAGAAGCTGCTGGTGTCAGAATAGACAGGAAGCAGAGAGGGCAGAGCAGGAGCCGGGGACTATGCCACAAAGGCATGCGCTGTGGGGCCTCTTCCTCCAGCTAGACCCACCCCCTTAAAGTTTCCACAACCAGCTGGGGGTTCACCCATTCATCGAATTAACCTTCAGTGATGTCTCATATAAAAGTCACAACAGGCTTATTCCTCTTCCTGGCACTTAGACGTTTTTATTTCTTTGGGTCTACAAGTCGGCCTCCAGAATGGTAAATTTGCCCAAGACTTCTGACACCAAGTGCAAATTTGGTATTTTTTCCAAGATCACCCTCACCTTTGATAATTTGATGGAGAAAACTCACAGAACTCATTGAAACCCATTATAGTCACAGCTGTATTTTTTTCGGTGGATGGAGGTGCGAAGTAGACGAAGAGAAAGAGGTGGAGTCTAGGCTACCAAATAGAAAATTGTTGTGATGGTCACTGTGTGTCTGTGCATAGGATATTGACCCTCAGGAAGCTCCCCAGAGCTCTGGTACCCAAAGACTTCTGGCAGCTTCGTTATGTAAGTATAATGGGTTGGCTGACTGCTCATGTCTCTGTCATACGGTGGGTTTTTTCGGATTTCTGTCTGTGTCCAGCCTCTACTTCATATTACCGGGTATGGAAGGCTCCCCGCCCAGTGACCTCATTAGCATAAACCCCTAGGCCTGTTCTCAAGGATTGGCCACCATTAGCAGTAGGGAAATCTAAGGGTTTACCTTGCTCAGTAATATCTGACTGATTCGTGGCAACACACAGGGAGTGCTGAATGTACTTACTGAAGGAACAACAAGGAGATTTTCTTTATTAAATTTTTCTGTTGCCTTTGGAAGTCTACACCTCATACTGGGTCACCTTGCCCAGCTTTAATACATGGGAGGTACTTAGTCTTACTACAAGTTGATATGCCATGTTTTGTTGATATCATGGGAGGCCTGCCTTTTCCTATACAGAAATGGAGGTGGACTAGATTGAGAGATGGGAACAGAAAGGAAGGGGTTGGGAAGAGATGACAGAGGGAAAACTGTGGCCAAGATATAAAATAAATAAATTTATTTTTAAGATTTTCCTATTAACACAGCATACATGTACTGATTTAGATTCATCATCAGTTATTGTGAAGATTATAGTTCAATAGTATGCGTAATAAAAATGCTCCCCGGGGGCTGGAGAGATGGCTCAGAGGTTAAGAGCACTGACTGCTCTTCCAGAGGACCCAGGTTCAATTCCCAGTACCCACATGGCAGCTCACAGCTGTCTGAAGATCCAGTTGCAGGGGATCTGACACCTTCACACCATTGCACATAAAATAAAGTTAAATAAAACATAAAAATATTAAAAAATAAATAAATAAAAATAAAAATGCTCCCCAAAAAGGAATTCAGAGTCTTTCCCGCTATTACAAGCAGCACCCTCAACCATTGAGCGAGGAATTAAATTGAGCAAAGTTCAAAGTTTCTTCCAGCTCCAATGACAAGCTATTTGTCCTTAGAAAACAAGCAAGCTATAGCAAGAAGACTAGTTTACATGTCTGAATGAAACTTGGAATGTGTAAGTTTTCAAAAACAAAAAAGAAGCAGAATAATTCGGTTTATCCTCAAAATTCATTTTAATATGTGACAACATAGGTTCAAGTCACAGTGCCACAAGTTTATTAGTTGGATGGAATTGGCTTCTTGCCTAAACAATCACAATTTTTCACAACCCATGGTTAATTGTATCTTGACACTTGCGTTGCCTACTGTGGGTCTTTAGGATGTGACTGGTCCTGGTATCAGCTATGTCTCTGCACGAGAGCTTCATGCCCTCAAATTGTTTTTGGCTTGTTTTGTTTTGTTCTGGTTTGGACAGGATCTCTCTGTGTATCCCCTTGCTGTCCTGGAACTCACTGTGTAGACCAGGCTGACCTCGAACTCAGAGATTCGCCTGTCTCTGCCTCCCGAGTGATGGAATTTAAAGGTATGTGTCATCACCACCACTACCAGACTGAAACATTGTTTTTAATTCAAAGTGATGCATAAACATTCAAATATAGCCAACATTTTGAAACTCCTTATCAAGCAGATTGTAACAAAAAGTTAAATGTGGGGACTGGAGAGATGGCTCAGAGGTTAAGAGCACGGACTGCTCTTCCAAAGGTCCTGAGTTCAATTCCCAGCAACCAAATGGTGGTTCACAACCATCTATTGTGAGATCTGGTGCCCTCTTCTGGAGTTTAGGCATATATGCAGGCAGAACACTATGTGGCTAACCGCCTTTGCAACACACACACTGAAAAACATGAAAATGTCACTGCTATTAATGTGCTTGTGAAATGCTGCTTCCTCCTGCTGTTTCAGTGTTACCACAGGCAGTCACCCAGTTTGAAGAACTGGTTGCAATGGCAGAGACCCTGCTAAAGGGTGGAGGAGTGGCGTCCACACCTGCATCTACTCTCTGGAGATCAACCAACAACTCCTCCCCAGACTCTTTTGCCTCTCTATGCAGTAATTCCAACTCTAGTTCCAGCTCCCCAAGTTCCCTGAAGGCCGAGGAGGAGCAGCCTCCTGGTGAGAAGCAGGTAGGTCGGAATCCCTCCCCAGTCTCTGAAAACTGCTGAGCACAAAAGCCAAAGAAGGGTGAGCGGTGGGCGCTCGTCACAATAAATCTTGGCCGCTTTAGGTCCCGATCATTAGATCCCTAGTATAAAGAATCTTTTTATTTTAATGATGAGAGTTAATATTTGTGAAACAGACACCGAATTTAGAAATTTAAAAGCAAACATTGGGAATAAATGCAGCTCTTGAACTATATATTCTTGCATCGGTTATAGAAGTAGACTTTTACATTAAAGGTGAAACTGTGTCACAGAGAGAACTGTGGGCCTCTGTATACTTCATGACCACAGCTATTTACGTTTTCCCTGATCCAGAAACAGGAAGTAAAAATGTAAAACTTTTGTTAAAATCAGGAATAAGCCTAAGAAAATAGCTCTGCCATGGTGGTACTGAATGAGTGGTCTAATAATAGAGTATCTGAATCTTTGTATATAACTTCCTGTTGCTGTAGAACAGATTACCACAAATTACTGATTACACACACATGAATTTATGTTCTCAGGATCCAATTGAGGGCTCACTGGTGTGCATCAGTGTGCAAGTAGGAACATTCTTTATGGGAGATTCTGAGAAGTCTGGTCTTATTTGCGTCATTATTATAGAATTTGGTTTCTAGTGCTTTTAGAAATGAATTTCCCACTTCCTTCCTGGCTGCAGATTGGTCATCCCTATTTCTAAAACCCCTAATGCCTGGCTTAGGGCTCCATCCACCAGCTCACTTCACACTGGACTCAGGGCTCCATCACCGTCTCACTTCACACTGGGCTTCCACCAGCTCACTTGACACTGGACTCAGGGCTCCATCCACCAGCTCTCTTCACACTGGGCTTAGGGCTCCATCCACCAGCTCACTTCACACTGGGCTTAGGGCTCCATCCACCAGCTCACTTCACACTGGGCTTAGGGCTCCACCCACCAGCTCACTACATACTGGGCTTAGGGCTTCATCCACCAGCTCACTTCACACTGGGCTTAGGGCTCCATCCACCAGCTCACTTCACACTGGACTTAGGGCTCCATCCAATGTCTCACTTCACACTGGGCTTAGGGCTCCATTCAATCTCTCACTTCACACTGGACTTAGGGCCCCACCCACCAGCTCACTTCACACTGGGCTGATGACTCCACCCACCAGCTCACTTCACACTGGACTGATGGCTCCACCCACCAGCTCACTTCACACTGGGCTGGTGGCTCCACCCACCATCTCATAGTCAAGCCCCGCACTTCACATCTTTCCTCCTGTCCCTTTTCTCCTTTTGCTCCTCTCTTCTACCCCCATCATCGGCTTTTAAGGTCTCACTGAGCCAACCTGACTGATCTAGAGTAATCTTTCATTTCAAAATGCTTAACTTTCACTACGTTTGTACATTTTCAGTGGGGTGACATATCCACAGGAACCAGGGCTTAGGAAGGCGCATCTTCTGAGAGTCATGACTCTACAAACATAAGTATGAAACTTTGCAGATAGGGTTATTTATAAGGCATCACATTTAGATGGCCCAAGAAAAATTTGCATATATTCCTAGCAGATACCTCATAAAGGCAAACAGATATTTCACATGTTACTATTTCCTCCAACTGAAATATAAAATATGTACTAAAAGTGCAAAATGCCACCTTAAAGAGTGCTGATGTTTTATGGTATGTCTTAATTCGTCTTGTTGTTTCTCCGGGTATCATCTCTTCTCTTTTTCTAATCTCTGTTATCATTTCTTATTTTTTAGTTCAAGATTGAAAACTGGCAGATTGCACGTTGTAATAAGAGCAAGCCTCAGAAATTTATTAATGATTTAATGCAAGTTCTTTACACAACTGAGTACATGGCCACACACAGTCTGACTGGGGCAAAATCCTCTACTTCAAGAGACAAAGTTGTAAAACCAGCTATGAATCAGAATGAAGTTCAAGAAATCATAGGTGATAATTTGATCGCATTGATTTTCACAGTCTTTTTTTCATTAAAATGGTTATTAAATCTGGGTGTGGTGGTACATCCTTGTCATCTCAACACTTGAGAGGTGGAGGTGGGGGGACCGGGAGTTTGACATCATTTTGTGTGCATAGCAGAGTCAGGAGCCAGCCTAGGCTGCAGGAGCCCTTATCTCAAAAAGAAAAGAAGAAATGGATGTCAAACTAAAAGTAAAGTGTCTAAACTGAGAAGTTCAAGTTAATAAAATTCAAAGCTTCAGAAAGTAGCAACTTTACCATTAAAATTTCAGTAACAATTTGTATTTCTTTCTTAGTTATATCATTTGTGTATTGTTTGTTCCTGGAAAGAGATCATTTTAACCACATAGCTTTCAAATTAGTGAACCGCCTTAAAAAACAATGATCTACCTTTTCCAGGTTTTGATTTGGTTTGGTTTTACAAGCAATGAAAAAATTTAGAACATCTCTGACCAAGCTCTTGATGGACCATTTCTTAGTTAACAAGTGATCAACTTATTTTGACTAACGTTAGAAATAAATAGAAATCAGTCCATGACACTCAGCGCTAAAAGCATGCAGTCCATAGCAAGCAGGAGAGTTACAACTGAATGATGTCATAGGAAGACGTGCATATATAATGTGTTTATAGTGTCAGCTTCCCGTTAGCTTTGGCTGTGCTTCCAAAGCCTGGGTGCATCCATCTGCTTAAACATGCCTGGCAATTCGGGCTACGTCTGTAAATCTGAGACAGACCATGCTTTGCCTCAGTTCATAGGATGCAAACCCCTCATAAAATGATCTCGCATGCCGCTGTGATCTTTTCCAGGAATAACGAAGCAGGTGTTTCCCAGTGCAGATGACATTTCCATCAGAAGGATGATAGGACAGAAACTGAATAACTGCACCAAGAAGCCGAATGTGAGCAAAACTCTTAACTCTCAGGATATTAAGTAGACCCTAATGGTACGTCTTCCGAATGCTCATGCGCCTCAACCTAACAAAGACTGTTCTGCAGTTATCTGTGGGCTGACATTTTCCAGACGCTCAGCTAGGGGGACCCTCGTGGCCTATGAGATGCTACTAGGTGCCTCCGCGAGTGTGAGGAGACCTGGGGAAGGGGCTAGATTTGGGAAGTGCTGAGTTCTGTCAGAAAACTGTCTCTTTCCCTGACCGAACCTCTAGTATGTTGGCATGGGTATTGGTAGATGAAAATCATTTGTTATAATTCAATGTTTTTTTCAAAAGTCAGGCATTGCCGTCTGCGAACATGTGAAGTGGAATTTGGCCACTTCAGTTTCACAGTGAATCGTTGTATATTTCGATTCAGTGTACCCCCAAAGGCTCATGAATGGAATGCCTTGTCTCCTAGTTGGTGCTTTGGGGAGATGTTGGGAGCTCTGGAAGTCTGGGCCTCATGGGAGGTCTCCTGGTTATTGAGGCCTGGCTTTGAAGGAGCCTGAGAGACCCTGATCTCTTTCTCTTACCTTTTTGTGCCTTCCTTCCATGAGGTTCTTCACCACACTCTCTCCCTGGTGCTGTGCCCCACCATAGGCCCAGGAACAACAGGACCATCAGTCGTGAACTGCAATCCCCACAACCGAGAGACAAAATGGATTTTTTTTCTCCCCTTAAATTGATTGTGCCAGACGGTTGTCGTAGTAACTGATACACCATCCACTGTTTTCATGGGAAATTTGTGAAGATCAAACACACACACTTGTACTATTCCTGGTTTAACCATGAGTCACGGAGGTGGGAAGGACCAACAGCACAGTGAGGCTCATGTGAGACTGAGATAGGAAAGTCCCCACCCCTTTTTACATCTATTTATTTTGTATGCACACACACGCGCATGACCCCATGTGCCCACCACAGTCAGCTGCGAAGGTCAGAGAACATATTACAGGAGTTCTCTCCTGTCACAATCCGGGATCTGGGGATTGAACTCAGGCCATTTGGTTGACAGCAAGTGCCTTTACCTACTGAATTGTCTCACCATCCTAACCCCATTTTTCAAATCCTCTATTTTCATCGTGGGCAGTTCTGGGGATTGAACCCAGGCCCCGCATTTGCTAGGCAAGTGCTATACCATTGACGTAATCCTCAATTTTCAACTTTTCTGCTGTCTTTGACTTTTGTTTTGCCTGCTCTTTGCCTAAATGCTACCTTTTATGTGACTTTTCCTGCCTTCATTCCTCATTACCACATTTCACAAAAGTTATGGAGCTCCATATACCGCAGTAGTTCCGTCTCCTGCCCATGGCTGTCACCCCCACCATCCTGGAGGGTCTTGTTTCTACGTTATTGCACAATAAGTTCAGCTCTGGTAAAAGTAAGCTTTTTTTTTCTTCTAAAAATAGGCAAAAATGGGGGCTGGAGAGATGGCTCAGTGGTTAAGAGTGCTGCCTGCTCTTCCAGAGATCATGAGTTCAATTCCCAGCAACTGTGTGGTGACTCACAACCATCTGTAATGAGATCTGGTGCTCTCTTCTGGTCTGCAGGCATACATGCAGGCAGAACATTGTATATGTAATAAATATATAAATATTTTTTTAAAAATAGGCAAAAACAACAACAACAAAAAGCCCTGTAATAGCAGCAGTAGAGTCTTTATGCTCAAGTGCACTACTAGGTTACCTTGAAGATTATAGCAAGTGAAGATATTTATGTCCTTCTTATCCCTTGAGTGTTCCTAACTTTAACCACATGGTGAATTTTATCTCTTTCTGTGAAATTATTGCTTATGCCTGCCTCAGAACGTCTTATATTGACCTCAGGTTGCTTAGTGTCTTATTGTTATGAAGAGACACCATGACCCTGACAACTCTTATAAAGGAAAACATTTTATTGGGGCTGGATTACAGTTCAGAGATTTAGTCCAACATTGTCATGGCAAGAGACATAGTGGCATGCAGGCAGACATGGTGCTGGAGAAGGAGCTGAGAGTTCTATATCTTGATCGGCAGGCAGCAGCAGGAGACTGCTACACTAGGCCTAGCTTGAGCACATAAGACCTCAAAGTCTGCCTCCACCGTGACACGCTTCCTCCAACAAGGCCAAACCTCCTAATATTGTCACTCTCTATGAGCCAAGAATTCAAACACTTGAGTCTGTGGGGGCCATTCCTATTCAAACCATGACACCTGGTCTCCCTGGTGTATAATGACCATGTTTCTTCTATTGCTACATAGCCAGCTCTTCAAGTTCATATAGCTCTCTTTTTGAGCACATTATTATATTTCAGAATTCCATATAGTATCATAATGCCCGCATTCTATGCATTTTAATACCATAAACTGCCAAGCAAAGACACAACAGACATCTCTGTCTATAACAGCCACCAAAGTGAATGAATGTTAGAAGATTTTTAGGTCAGTTTTGCTTGTTTTTGCCAATAACAGTGTGATTAAATCACCTTAATCTGCATTAATTCAAATCAAACCAAAGGAGCAGGACGTAGTAGGTTGTGCCTGTAATCCAACAAACAAAAGACTCTTGAGTTTTAGGCTAGCCTGAGCTATGTAGTGCTAGACTATGCTGGCCTTTAAGGCAAGACTTCGTCTCATCAAAATTGAAATAAATGGCACTTGTTGTTTGATGAACAAAATCTGTTCCTTTGCCTCCTGGGTCTGGACCTTTGTGTGTGTCTGTGTGTCTGTGTGTGTGTGTGTCTATGTGTGTGTCTATGTGTATATGTGTGTGCATGTACGTGTGTGTGTATGTGTGTCTATGTGTGTGTGTGTCTGTGTGTATGTGTGTGTGTGTGCGTGTGTGATGCCAAGTTACTTGGACTAGGAGGGAATGTGTATCTTGAGTCAGGATTGGAAATCAGCACTAGGACGGAAACTTGGTTTAAAGTCTGAGATATCTTTCATTTGAAGTCATTCCAATTATGTCCTGAAGACTTGGGAAAAGATGCTGCTGGGAAAGAGGTTCTTACAGGATGTTTCTGGCACAGGCTTCCTGAATTAGCCCCAGCGCCATCTACTGGAATGCCTCTGTAATTTTCTCTTTTGGGTCATTTAACTCAAGAGCCTAACAGTGACCACATTTACTTAGGCAAACCGCACTAAGGTTTTACTTAGGCACACCCCAACACCCAAAACATTCTTCAGAAAGATGACAGTGGTGGCTATTCTTGGTCGTAAACTTGATCACATATGGAATTAACTAACACCAAAGCAGATGGACTAACCTGTGGGGGATTTTTTTTCTCAACCAAATCGTTTGAGGTAGGAAGGCCCACCCTAAATCTGGGCCATACCTTCTGCTGGCAGCCTGTGTAAAGAACCTGGAGGAAGGAAGATGGCTCCATTTGCCTGCTTGCTCTCGCTCTCAGTGGCGTGTTCATCTTTCCGCTAGCATTGGTCTACTTTTTTGAGATTCCACTGTATACTAAAGACCAGCTGAGCCATCTAACATCGTAGATGGAAACACTACTGGATTCTTGGACTTTCTGTTGGTAGACAACCATTGCTGGCTAGCTGAACCTCAGCC
Organism: Myodes glareolus; assembly: GCF_982192425.1. NCBI lineage: Eukaryota > Metazoa > Chordata > Mammalia > Rodentia > Cricetidae > Myodes > Myodes glareolus. Next base: position 32,273,815 of record NC_142043.1, on the reverse strand, counting down.
TGTAAGGCATTCTAATAAATCCCGTGTGTGTGTGTGTGTGTGTGTGTGTGTGTGTGTGTGTGTACTTATACATATATATTCAATATAGTCATGATTATATTCATTCTATCAGTTCCTCTCGGGAACCCTAACACAATGACTTTGCTAGCATTCTTGTCAACAGAGAGATTCAGATGTCTACTGGGCGCCCCAAAGCCTAACAGTCTGCCTTTCTTTCTGTGTGGCTGTGTCTGGCTCAGGATGTCATTGGTTGATGTGATTTTGAAAGGACCGCTATTTTCCAGTCAAGTTTCCTTTCTTTGAGAGAAGAGCTAAGCCCTGTCTTCCTTTTGAAAAACCAGTTTGTTCTCGTCCCTTGAGTGCCCTCTAGTGGCTTGTATGAACATTGCTAAGAGCTCGCAGATAATCGATCTTATAAAAGGCCTTTTCCTAGTTCTTCCTGTTTGTGTCTCATGTGAGCTAAAGAAGGTTTAATTTATAAGGATTGAGGAGTCCTAGGCTATCACTTCTGTATCATCTAAAGGCCAAAGAGCTTTCTTCTGAAATTCTCAATGCTGCCTGACTCTTGCAGAATATTTCTTATGCTTCTGCTATAACAATGATTTCATACAACGTTGTTTAAACAGAGGGTCAAAGGATATTTTGTCCTCTTGCTCCCATGAGAGGATGTTTTGAAGTGTCTGGAGGTCATTTGGCTTTCACATCTGGGTACCACTAGTGGCATTTAGCAGTGAGCGGTGCCACCAAACAACTCATTCGAAAGCCTCTCACCCCTCCTCCTGGCAAAGATCCACCCATGTCGTCATTGAAGCTAAGAAGCCCTAGTCCAATGTGGTTTCGTTATTTTGGAAATAATGAAACTGAAACTGAAGAAATCAAATAAACTGTCAGAGTCATGTGACTAGTGACCGAGAGACAGCATTAGCATCAGGTTTTCTTTCTGTATTGGTCCGTTTCCGTTCCTATAACTGTCCTGGGAAGCACACCAGAGAAGACTCCTCAGATATGGGGTTAAGCCAATAGAAAGTCTTCATTACCATGCTGGAGACTACACTGGGTCCTCGGGATCCCAGGGTAGCACTGAGCCATTCTCAGGGCGAGCTTCTCAGCACGAAAAACATGCCCTGGGTTGGCATACTTCTGTTAACAAGAACGGTTAGCCAGAAGCAGAACCACAGAAGCCGAAAAGCAAAGCTAGCACATTTAGAGACTTTCCCAGAACTTTGGACTTTAGCGGATTAAGTCTTTGTTTTCGTCTTGGCAGGTGGTGCTATGTGCTGAGTTTCACGGCCTGTATAGCACTTCCATCATGGAGTCAGTTGTGCTAATAGGTTCAGGGGCCCTGTTAAAAACCAACAAAATGAGTGCACAGGGAGTGGAGTGTAAAGGGAGTTTTCCTTAGCTCACGATTCTATAGGATGAAAGTCTAAGATCTGGATGGCCTTTGTATTCAACCTGGGGAGGACCTCACCGTGGATGGTGTTACAGTAGTGGGATGTCACACAGGAGAGGTCACGTGTCACACGCAGCATGGGAAGCCAGGGACTCAGGGCCAGACTCTTCTTCAGCAGCCTACTCTTGCAATAGTGAACTTCCAGGCCCGAGTGAACAGTGAAACCCTTCCCAGAGGGGTACCCCGGATAGCTTAGCCTCCTTCCACTAAGCCCCCTTCATGTTCTCACCATGTTCTCACCGCCTCACCATGGTGAGAACAAACCACCAGCATGGCCAACACTGGGCCACGTACATTGGGTCACACCATAGCACACAGCTCCCTGGAGAAACAGAACCAATAGGGTGTATATCAGTTATATTCATAGGTAGAGAGAGTAGGGGAGGAGAGAGTCTCTCAAGAGATTTGTTCGTTCAGTTGTAAGAGTGGCAAGCTGAAGATGCAGGCTGGTGGGGTGGAGACCAGGAAGGAGTCGCTGTGTGAGTCAGAGTTGAAGGCCAGCAGAGGCCAAGTTTCTTCTCCCTCAGCAGACGTCAGTCTTTTAAGGCTTCCCCACTATTTGGAAGAGGCTGCACTCACAGAGAAGGAGACATTCTGTTTTATTCAAGTAATGATTTAATATGTAATATCATATAAAGATACATTCGCGGAAGCACCTGAGCGGAAATTTGATGGATCACCAGTGTGCCACGGTTGACACATAAAATCAGCCACCACAACCGTTGATTCGGGGACAGGGTATCCGGTTGAAGAGTCTGATCTGTGGGCTTTGGAAAGCCACTTGACTTCATGGACTTCAACTTTTTCTGTGTTTAAGAAATTAATTTTATTATACTCATACAAAGAAATGGGGTTAAGTATGACCTTTCCATACCCATGTTCTTACCTTTTCTCTGCCCTCCCATGTAATTACTTTCTCCTCTTGGTGTGCTCTTTCCCCCACAAACATGCTTCCGTGGCACATATAGTCTGTTGTTTCTCCCCCTCTTCCTCCAAGATGACTGTACCCTGTCTACTTTCACGCCCTGCATACATATGCACGTCTATGAATTTCAGCCTAGATTATGCCTATGAAAAATATACATATGAGTCCGTCTTATTTTGCTTATTGTGATGGCCTCCAGTTTCACTTTTTCTGCAAACATCACAAGCTCATTCTTCCTTGCAGGTGAGTTAAGCTTACGTGTGTGTAAAACATTGTCTTTATCCAGTCACCTGTCGATGGACACCCAGGCTGTCTCTGTATCTTAGCCGATGCAAATAGTTTAGCAACAAGGAAGGATGTTCACGTACCTCCATGGCATGCGAATTTAGAATCCTCCAGGTGCGTTCCCTGGGCTGGTATAGCTAGAACAGACAGGTGTTCTATGTCTTAGATTTGTGGAAGCTCACACTCTTACCAGTCATGTCAAAGAGGTCCCCATTCCTAACATCCTCACCAGGCTTCCTTGGCATTTGTTCTTGTGATGAGAGCCATTTGACTTTAAAAAAACTAATAAAATTTAAAAAAACAGAGGTGTCCAAAACATACTTTGGAAAACAGTCTCTTAAACAAACAATATTTTGAGATGGAATATCAAACCAGTTTGAGGATATTGTCTTGTTGCTTTTGATTTTGTTTTCTGATGGAGGATCTGATGTAGACCAGGCTAGCCTTGAACTAAGTGTATAGTCAAGTATCACAGTGAACTTATGATCCCCCTACCTCTGACTCTCTATCAGATGCGTAGCTGGTAAAAATCTTTTCCTACTCTGTGGCCTGCTGCTTTGTCATGATGGTGTCTTTGCCTTGCAGGAGCTGCTCAGGTTTGTGCGGTCCTATGTAATAATTATTGATCTTAGTGCCTATGCCAACAGTGTTCTTTTCAGGAAGTCTTTTCCTCTGCTAATGAGTTCAGGGTTGTTGCCGCTTTCTCTTCTATCAGGCTCAGTGTACCTAGTTTTATGTTGAGGTCTTTGACCCATCTGGAGCTGAGTTTAGTGCAGGTTGAGAAGTATGGATCTATTTGCATTCTTCTACATGCAGACAACCTTTCTGACCAGCATCATTTTTTGAAGATACTGTCTTTTTAGCCAGTGTGTATTTCTGGCTTCTTTATCAAAATCGGGTATCTGTAGCAAAATGAGTGGCGAGTGGGCTACTTACCGCCCAGTTCCCAGCCGCCTGGCTAATCCCCGAAATAATTGCACGGACACTGTATTCTTTTAAACCCTGCCTGGCCCATTGTCTCCAACCTCTTATTGGCTAACTCTCACATATTGATTCAACCCATTTCTAATGATTTGTATGTCAGCACGAGCTCGTGGCTTACCGGGAAAGATTCAGCATATCTGACCTGGCAGCTTCATGGTGGGCAGCTCTCTGACCCTGCTTTCTTCCTCCCAGAATTCAGTTCTGTATTCTCCGCCCATCTAAGGGCTGCCCTATCAAAGGCCAAGGCAGTTTTCTTTATTCAACCATTGTGTTTGGGTGAAATATTCTGTTACTATCTGTTAGGTACATTGGGTATATTGTGTCAGCGCCATCATTTTTCTGTTTAGTTTTTGTCTGGATGACCTGTGTATTAGCAAGAGCGAGGTACTGATGTCATTATCACTATATGAGGATCAGTATGTGATTTATGCTGTACTAGTGTTTGGGTTTTTGTTTTTACACCCCACAGGGTTTTTTTCGCCCTGTGTATTGTTTTTTCCCATCTCTTCTGATTGTTTCTGTTTTGAAGTCTACTTTGTCAGTGTTAAAATGGCTATGATAGGCTTGCTTCTTAGGTCCATTGGCTTGGGATATCTTTTTCCAGTCTTTACCCTGAGGTAGTGTCTATCCATGATGTTGAGGTTGTTTCTTGGATGCAGCAGAAGATGGATCCTGTTTTCACATTCATTCTGTTAGTCTGTGTCTTCTTACTGGGGAATTGAGATCCCTGATATTGAGAGATATCAATGGCCAATGATTGCTGATTTCCTGTTGTTTACACATGCTGTTTGAAGATCTTTTTCTTGCGCTTCGGCTATGTTGGAATAGTCAGGGCCTGCTGTGGTAGGATTACTGACCTGTAGTTAAAACATACTGTTCTGGCTGTAATGGATTTTACTGGGGGCGAGGCATCCGGGTTTGGGATGATTGTAATTCTAGATACTGATATCTGGTCTTGTCTTTGTAGAGTGATTGTTTTGATCCTTGGTTTTGGTTGCCCCTTCTGGTTCTTAGGGGAGTCTGGTGACTATGGGTTGCCTGGTAGGAAATGCTTCTAGGATCCTGCCAGGTATGGCCTCTGGGGGCTCTGATTAGAATGTGTTTCTCCTGTTGGGAGCTGATATTTAGGAATAGAGATGAGGAGCTAGAAGAGGGTGGCCTAAAGGAGTCCCCAGTGGGGGAGGGGGAGAAGCAGGGTGTGCCCAGGATCTGTTTAGTCCCCTGTGAGTGGGGGTAGAGGAAGAGGAGAGCCTGAGACAGAGCTGGGAATTAGATTTGGGTGGGGTTGAATTGGAGGAGAGGAGAGAGAGTGAAGGTGGTTGCCTGCTTCCCTGGCAGAGGCCAGCAGGTCCTCAGGGAATGCCTGAGGGACTTGGAGGGTGACACCCAGAGATGGAGCTGTGAGGGAGGCTGTGGAAGATCTGTGTGATCTGCTGGAGACAGGGCAGAGAGGAGGGGGAGGCCACAGCGGACAGTCTGCTGCAGAACTGGGGGTGAGACTCGGGGCTGGATCTGAAGTGGTGTGGGGGGTGAGGGTCTGAGGATCGCCTACCTGCTTTCTTCTCTTCTGGGTTTTGAGTCAGGGGAACCAGGTTTGGAGAACTGGTAGCCGCCATTAAGCAACCAATAAACATTACTTTAAAATGTTTTACAGAATTGTTGGTGACTTTTTAAAATGCTTCATGGGTATAGGGGTTCATTTTACCATGCTTTAAAATTTAGCTAATACAATTTAATCATCTCAAGTAAAAATTAATTTAAAATATTGAAGTGTTTTCTACCCTGGAATTCCTCCAAATAAACTATAAACCAATTCACAGTACATCTCAATAACAATAATTCTTACCTTTAACCCAAATTTGCACCTCTTTGAAATTTGCTTTTTTTATTACTACAGGTATCTTAAAATAAAGCATGTTTGGTTTTATGTCAACCATTGGATTTTGCTGGAGAATCTGAGGCACATCAGAGACCGGCTGTGTGGCGTCTGTAGAACCCATGGCCTTCCTGGTGGAGCAAAAGACTGGCTGAAGAAGCTGCATGCAGAGTCCATACTAATTGCTAGCGATGCATCAACCCAGAGAATGTCTGTCAAATACGCATGCGATATGGTTTCCTTGGAAATACGCATTTCTCACAGCCCCAGATACTTCCCCGTACAACTACTTTAAGATAATATAAGCTCTTATCACAGCAACAAAAGCATCTGCCCTCCAGATCAGTCAACGTCCTCCACAGACTGTGTGCATTATTGCCATCGGTGATTCCCCATGATGCCGTTTGTTTGCTTTTTGAATGTAGCAAGTGCGTTGAGTGGAAAATACAATTGAAATAATACGTTTACAGATACAAAAGGAGCAAAGTGAGCCTAAGTGATGATAACCGCATCTAACCAAGTGGTGATGCTATAACATTAAGGTAAATAGGATTATGGGGGAAAAAAAAACAAAAACGTAAAAATCTTTTCAATATTAAGTTGTCCGAACACAATCCTAAAAGCCCCAAATCCCTTTTTTGTTTGTTAAAATGATGCAGCAAATCTTATAATAGACTCTTAGTCTGTGAAGCAGACATACCTCCCAATATTCATTGTCCAAAGTGTACTAGTTACGGATTATAATGTTCAACAACAATATTACCTGAAGTACACTTAGGGCATAACATCGTGGTTGACCAGCTGTGATGCTAAACTGCTTAATTTTAACATGTTTATTTCCACTCTAACAGAAGGGAAGTGACTTGGGAAAAAAATACTGCTTTAATAATGGCACAGGAAAAAATGTCATTTTGTGAATCAACAAAAGATAAAATATTCTTCAGAGACTTTTCACTTGATGGCAGATCACCTGACTACTTTGCAATATAAAACTACATTTTTTCCTTTCTTCCTTTCTTCCTTCCTCCTTCCCTCCCTCCCTCCCACCTTCCCTCCCTCCCTCCCTCTCTCTTTCTTTATCTCACTTTCTTCCTTTCTTTTTCTTACTTTTTTCTTCCAAAGCAGAGTTTCTCTGTGTAGGTCTGCCTATCCTGGAACAAACTGTAGATCAGGATGGCCTTGAACTCAGAGATCTGCCTGCCTCTATCTCCCAAAAACTGGGACTGAAGGTGTGTGCCACCATGCCCGGTGTGACTCTGCTTCTTGAGTGTGTAAGGTGATGTCGAAGCTTGGAGAGGGGGATCCCTAAAGTGCAGCACACCCAGGAAGTACTCGGTAAAGGGTGCTTGATAACCGTGCAGTCGTACAGAACAGTTATTCTCAATGAAATAAATTATGCAACATTTGCTACTTTTAATTAAATAAAATTTAACTCCATTGAAAACTATTGCACTTTTTATTGTTCTTTTTGTTTCATAATGTATTATATTCAGGGCAAAACAGATTTTTCTCTTTTAACCTCTTTTAGCCCTCAGAGTATAAGTTGTCTGATGCAATGCTCTGAATAAAGTTGGCTATTGCATGAGATTTTAGTCCACCTCATTTATTGGCTCCATTCTTCCAGGTCCCACCACCTCTAGAGTGATAAATGTAAGTGGCGCCCAAACCGGGACCTTATGTTGGATACAAGATGGCATAGTTGGGACCCTCACAGGGGGAGGTGAGTGAGAACAACAGGGCAGAAACCAGGAAAGGCCTTGCCTTATGTCGAGATCCTGCATCATTTTTTAAAGAAAGAAGGAGTACAAGTATCCCAACTATTAGATTGCTTGCAAGTTATTTATAATTACAATCCCTGGCTTCTAGAAGAAAGAATTTTAGATAAAGAAGTATAAGATAGAGTCTGGAAAAATATTGAAAAGACATATGAAGACGGGGTGGGGGAATCCCTGTTCAATTTTGAGTCACTTGGCCATTACTTAGGACTGTTACCAGAAGTACTTAAGGAAGATAAAAAAATATTAATCATGAGTAAGAGATGATTAATTCCTTGAATGAATATAAACTGGATGATCAAACCTTAAAATTGGTAAAAGGGGCCAAAAAGAAAAAGGGTAGCTGACTTCAGGTCTAGTTATATTAAAATCATACCAAGTCCCTGTAAGTCTTATGCTGATTTCATAGGGAGACCAAAGATGTTACTGAGGAACAAGCCAAAGAGGAACAATTCAAGAGCTATTGTTAAAACAGCTGGCTTATGGTAATGCCAATCAAGATTGCCGAGGAATAATCAGAGGAGAGGGGAAATGTTTTGGACTTTCTGACAGTCATGTAGCAATGTAGGGACCTACAAACCGAGCTTTAGAAACTATGCTGTTCAAAGACAAATGTCAGCAAAGTGTCTCAATTCCCCCTGATTGGCTGGCCACTTAAGGAAACAATGTAAATCGCTCTTACAACCAATGAATGCTCAAAATCAGTGAGTTCCTAGTATATGCCTCACATGCAAGAAAGAAAACATTGGGCTAAGGAATGCTGATCTAAATATGGTAAGGATGGCAATACATTGTTTGGCAACAGTAACAATACCAGTAAACAACAAGGAAACAGATTAATGCCCCCTCCCTTCAGGCCCTGCAAAATTAGAGGGCTTAAGTCTAGAAACAGTAACATATGTGCCAGCTTCGGGTTGCATTCAACCCGTCCTTTCCTTACAAGCTGCTGCTCAAGGAAGTACTGCTGTTCAGATTCCTTGCCCTAAAGATGCCACCATTTCACCTCTTCAATGACCTTTTAAGTTATATACACAATATTGGGGACCTATACTGCCTAGCACAGTTGGACTTTTATTGGGTCACAGTAGTTTATCCATGAAAAGAATCATAGTTCATACAGGAGTCGTTGATAAAAATTACGTGGGAGAAATTACAGTCATGATGCCAGGGCCCACTGATTGGCAATTTAAAGCCAGAGGGGGAAAAAAGTGGAATTACACTATTATTGCCTTATATAGCAACAGTGTAGTTCATGAGGGAGGATTTGGCAGTACATATAAAACTGCATCTTTTAGCACTTTTGAAGGAAAATGATAAGCCACTGTTGGATTCAAAATTAAAAGGAAAAAGTTTTACAGGATTAATGGTTCCTGGAGTTCATGTCTTCTATCATAACCATAGAAGAATAGCCCTCCCGTTGGCCTGTTATGGAGTTACATTCGATCCTAATAGGGTTGGGAACTATGAGCTGTAACAAGGTTAAACAAAGTGTGCTACAAAATTATAACGCATAGGTCTGTGCTCTGTATGTTCAGTGTTTTGATTATTATGTAGCAAGGAAAGTTTTTCTCCTGGTCCAATCTATTTGGTGTTCTATAAGCTTTTTGTATCTTTATAGGCATCTCCTTCTTTAAGTTAGTGTCTTAGGTAGGGTTTACTATTGCTGTGAACAGACACGATGGCCACAGCAACTCTTATAAAGAGAATATTTAATTGAGGGAGCTTGCTTACAGTTTCAGAGGATCAGTCCATTATCATCATGGCAGGGAGCACGGCACCATGCAGGCAGAGGTGGTGCTGGAGCTGAGAGTGCTACATCTTGCAGGCATCAGGAAATCAGCTGACTCCCTACGTGGTATCCTGAGCAGAAGAAACCTCAGAGCCCGCCCCCACAGTGACGCACTTCCTCCAAAGCCATACTTCAACAAAGTCACACCTCTTAACAGTGCCACTCCTTGTGGGATTAAGGGGGTCAATTACGTTCAAACTATCACAGTTAGGAAATTTTTCTTCTATGATTTTGTTGAAGATATTTTCTGAACCTTTGAACTGGGTTGGGATTCTTCTCCTTCCTCTATTCCTATATTCTTAGGTTGGGTGTTTTTCATAATGTCCCAGATTTCCTAAATGATTTGTGTCAGAACTTCTTAGATTTAACATTTTCTTTGACCGATGTATCCATTTCTTTCATCTTTTCTTCAGTGCCTGAGATTCTTTCATCTCTTGTATTTTATTGGTGAAGCTTGCTGTTTAGATGGGAACCCCACTTTGGCCCCACCTCTCTCTCTCCAGATCCTGCCTTCAGAAAACTGGCCAAGTGGAGGTTCCTCAATGAAGCTGCTCATAAAAATAGCCTACTATTTAAGACCTGGTCCCTAGGCCTGCCATCTGATTTCTCTTCTGCTTCCCCAGAGATCACCTGGGGGTGCTTTGCACAGATTAAACCTGGTCTTATTAATTCAGCATGGTTTTCTTTATTGCATTGGCTGAGAGAGATCCACAACTAGGGGATTCAAAATACTTATTACTTGCCTCTGTAGTTTTCATTCAAATTCCTAAATTTTTCTTTTCCAGAATTCCCTTATTTTGTATTTTCTTTATTACTTCTATTTCCATTTTCAGCTTTGTTTCCTTCATGTTTGCTTTTCCTTGACTTTAAGGGATTTATTCATTTCCTCCTATTGGTTGATTGTGTTCCCCTGGCTTTCTTTGACAGACTTATTCATTTCTTCCATCTCTTTGTGTTTTGGGGATTGTTCTGTTTTTGTTTTGTTTTGTTTTTTATTTTCGAGACAGGGTTTCTCTGTAGTTTTTGGTGCCTGTCCTGGAACTAGCTCTGTAGACCAGGCTGGCCTCAAACTCACGGAGATCCGCCTGCCTCTGCCTCCCAAGTGCTGAGATTAAAGGCGTGTGCCACCACCGCCCAGTTTCCTGGATTTCTTTAAGGAATTTATTCATTTCCTCTCTAAGGACCTCTGTATCTTCATACAGCTGGTCTTAAGGTCTTTTTCTTGTGCTTCAGCAATGCCGGAATATTCAGTATCTGCTGTGGTAGGCTAACTGGGCTTTAGAGGAGACATATTGTTCTGGCTGTTATTGATGTGCTTTTCACACTGGGGTATAGGCATCTGGGTTTGGAATGATTTCAATTCTAGGTCCTGATATCTGGTCTTGTCTTTATTGGGTGGGTATTTTGTTCTTTGGTTTCTGTTTCCTCTCTGGATATTCAGAGAGTGTGTTGGCTGTTTTACTGTTGAAGGGTCAAAGAATAAGGATATAAAAAGGTAGATTCCAAATATAGGAATATAGAAATAAAGAAATATAAAGTTGTAAGTCTAGGAGAATGAGAACAGACTGTCAGCAGCTTTCTCAGCAGCTTGAGGATTAACTATTAACAGTGGGTTATTTCGCTTTACAACCCATAGCTTTATTTACAAGGCCAAAGCATCTCTCTGCAAACTGAGAGCTAGCCTACACATGTGAGCTGAGTCAACTTTTAGGAAATAAATCCATGACCTCTGGTCTGTGCATTATCCCTGCTATGTGAAACTGGCAGCATCAAAGGGGAGAGCACAGGGCTTCTGTAAACACCACCTGGAAGTACCAAGAAAGACAATAGAAGAAGTACAAACACTAGTTTGACTGAAAAACTCTGTTAATGGAGATTGTAAAGTAAGGCAATGTATATCTGAGTTTTACCTTGAGAGTGTAAGAATTCCTTTGTTCAGACCTAATGGTTCGTGCCCCTACTATAAAAATGTGGGTTCAGAAACTGGCCTCCATCACAGCCTTGCCAAAAAAAAAAAATCTTCAGCTATGGTCTCAGCTAGCTGATAAGCTTTTTGTGCCCCATAGAGGTTTTTTTTTTCTGGATTCTGGTTTCTGGAATAAACTTTTCTTCTGGTTTATTAGACGTTGGTGGTCTGTCCCCATTTTTGCACAACCGCCTGGACCCAACACTGTCCCGTTTGTCTGGTGTGTTGGGCAGAGGGTGGGTGGGATATGCTTGCTGGTGTTGGAGGCTGGGGGAAGGAGAGGCCGGGGGGGGAGGTCTGAGGGATCCACAGGTATGGACAGCAGGGAGGGGAAGCTGCAGCCGAAGCTCTGTTGCAGCACTGGGGGTAACCTTGAGAATAGTCTGAGGTAACCGAGAATGGGGAAGGTCCCTGGGCAGATTACCTGGTCTTCTGACAGGCACATTATCTTGCTTCTGTAATTAAAAAGCAATCTGATAAATGGAAATTGTTGATTGGCTTACAAAATGTTAATGCCACCATGTGGCCAATGGGAGTTTTACAGCCTGGCTTACCTATGCTTTCAGTTTTTCCTAAAGATTGGCTTTGGATAGTTTTTAATTTAAAAGATTGCCTTTTTACTATAAATATTCATCTTGATCATTGTTCCATAAAGACTCCTCTAGAAAAATCATCACAATCAACAAAGTCCCACATTCTCCAGAAGCAACCTGTGGTAATGAAAAGCAGACAGGCAGGATTCTTTCCTTGCTTATGTTGGAAGTGACTGAGTACGATTCACCTTTCTGTTCCCTCACTCAGTTAATAAGAACCTCAGCTCTGCTGTCAATGGACTATGACACCTCAAGGCATGACAAACTCCCTACTACGTACCAACACTGTGTAGGAAAGGTTTTAGAGCCTGCAAGGCAGGCCTTCCCTCATGCTCATATTATTTATTATATGGACGATATCCTATTAGTTGCCTCCGAAGAAGAGCTACAATCTATATATTTCATGACTCAGGATATGCTACATAAAAATACTCTTATTATTATACCTGAAAAGGTACGAGGATCAGACTCAGTGCAGTATTTGAGACAGCTAGTTATTAGAACAAATATTAAGCCACATACGAAAAATGTCCATTAGATGATTTAAAAACACTTCAGAAATTATTAGGGATTACTAATTGTATGCGTACTACTTTGGGAATACCTAAGCACTAGCCAATATATTTAAAACTCTGGAAGGAGAGACAGCACTGGATAAACCTCATATATAGGTTTGAGAGGCAAAGGAAGAACTACAGCTATGTGAATCCAGACTAAAAGAGGCATCTGTGTTGTATGTGCTCTTCACTGCCTTTGAAGTTATTTCCCCACTAAGTTGTCTCCTACAGGTGTCAAAGCAAAGCAGATCAACCTAGGAGTGGACTTGTTTTCATAAGGGCTGTAAAATACTAACCGCTTACCTTACTCTTCTTGCTCAATTGGGGAGGACCCAGTGTCAACAATTATGTGGATTCAGTCCTTGCTGTATCATATTACCCTTAACTAGCAATTGGTTTTAAAGTATATTACAGAACTCTTTGGATTTTAAATTTTCATTTGCAGATTACTATGGAAGGATGGAAAATCGTCATCCAGCTGCCAAGCGATGGGATTTTCTCAAACAAACTGAATTTGTGATTGTAAAAATTGTTCAACCTTCTCCCATGCTACAGGCAAAGACTTATTTTATTGATCGCTCGTTTGGGGACATAGGAAAGGTTCGTGGTCCAGATATTCATCATCTACTAGTGCTTCTTTTCCCCAGCCCTACAGATGGAGCTCGCTGTTTTGATTTGCCTCTTACGATTGTGTCATAAGCCCCTAAGTACCATTTCAGAGTCTGCTTATGTTGTAGGAGTATTTCCAGCAACAGAAGCAACTTTAATTTTGCCTTCATTTCCTGATGCGCTCCCATTACTACAGAAGTACAACCTCTGGTTAAAACCTAAACACATCCTCTGTTTATCACTCATATTCAAGCATACTCTAATCCCCCTGGTTTTATTGCAGAAGGAAACAAGCAAGCTGATGCATTAACCTGCCCTACTTTACTTCTCCAGAGCAGGCACATTGACACCTACACACTAACACTAAGACTTCACGTACAGAGAGTGCCCCGTCCCACTTAGATAAGCGAGACAATTGGGCAGCCATGTCGTCTTTGTGCTCCCTTGTACTGTCATAGTCAGGTAGCTGAAGCTAATTCCAGAGCTAGAAATACTAATGAATCACGGCAAATGGATGCCACTCACTTTGTTTGCTCTTGTGCGCCGGATGTTGTACCTGCACCTTTGCATTAATACATATTCTAAATTTCCTTGGGCTGTACCTCATCCTCAGAGAATGCTTCTGCAGTATGGCTTTCTCTGATACAGACTTTTGCAGTAAGGGGAGTGTCCACTTCTTTAAAAAACTGAAAATGATGAAAAACAAACAAAAAAAAGAAAAAAAAACCCTGAAAATGAACTGGCCTGTAGTAACTAAAATTTAAGAATTTCTGTAAATAATAGAATACTAGGGCTGGAGAAATGGCTCAGTGGTTAAGAGCACTGACTGCTCTTCCAGAGGACCGGGGTTCAATTCCCAGCACCCACATGGCAGCTCACAACTGTCTGAAAATCCAGTTCCAGGGGACCTGACACCTTCACACCAATGAACATAAAATAAAATTTTAAAAAAAGATAAATAATAGAATACTAATAATATTACAGGCATTCCTTATAAACCTCAAGGCCAGGACATAATTGAAAGAGTACATATACCATTAAAACAATAATTATTTAAAAAAAATAAAAAGGGGGCACCTAGGGATATTCTTACACTTTCCTTACTTACTCTTATTTTTTAAAATTTGCCTCAAGGTGATACATGTTCAAGAACACTAAAAAAGATTCTCTACAGAGCATTCCAAACTGCCTTTAGATTGGCTTAAACAATTCAAGACTTAGAAGCCCGGTTGACCAAAGAAAATTAGGGAGGAGTATGCGTCTGTCACTGCAGATGGATCCACTGAGACATTATGGATTCCTCTTCAGTTCCTCCAGCCCCTGGCCATCAAGGATAAGGGCAGAGGGTGAAGAGACAGTGAAAGTCACCAGAAAGAAAGCAAACCTCCAGCCGAAGGACAAAAGGTGATGTTGATCACAGGGAATCGAGTCTGCCCACCTGGGGCCAAGTTAAGGCTGTATGGACCAAGAGAGAAGTTATCCTATGAAACACACTGAGCCCTGTGCCACCTGGGAATCTCTGCTGATGCTGTCTGCTGTGACCTGCACATCTGTGGTCACACGTGTACTTGCCTATCCTCTGAACACTTGTCTTTGCTTTACCTTCCTCATCCTCCTTTGCTTCAGCTTGTAGAGGGGATGGATCCAGAGTCCGTTATTTTGACTAATGACTCTGTGTTTATCACTGGACTTTGGGACCATAATGGATTAATTTATTCTTCTGGAGAAGGGCTGTGCTTAATTTTTTCTCTTGGACTTTAAATCTCTTTCAATTTGCCTAAGACATCATAAAGTTTATATTCCTTTTAAAGGCAAATATGGGCTTACATTGTACAAGATACCAGAACTTCTAATCAGATGGGTCTCTTTTCAAGCTATTCTCTAGATTTTTCTGATCAATATAATTATGTCACCCATAGTACTGGCCACAGTTTGGATCTCTGTTCTTGTTGGCAGAGTATCACACACAATGTTTTCACTATATTTTTCTAATATTGTTCATTATATTTATATTTACTTGCTAATAGGATACTCAAGCAACAAATAGCAATTGAATTCACTTAAAACATCTCAAATTAAAGCCATGCTGGATATGCTTAAAAATAAAAAAGTAGAGATGTCAGAACATGGTCCAGGAATGGAGCTGTGTGAGAATTCTGAAAGTCTCTGAGAATACTCCAAGGGAAAAAGACAAGATTCTGTCTTGTGGCCTCAGTTTTTTCAAAAGATAAAATGGTTCTCGGAATGAGCTTTTGTGGTCCTCTCAGCTGAGGCAGGTAGGAGTGAGTTTACTTCAGGCTTCTCATTAAGGCTTGCTGTTGATGTTCAATTAAATGTTTAAACTATTCACTATGCTTCTGTGGGAAAACACGTGGTTGTGCTTGTGATTGAGAACTGCTTGAACTCATGAGAATTTTACTCGTATGGCCTTTATTAAGCCTTGGATTATAAACTGCCTGATGCTCTGAATAAAGCTGGCTATTGCATGAGACTTTACTCTACCTCATTTCTTGGCCCCCATTCTCCAGCAGTGACAGTCCATCATTCTGGGAAGTCAGGGCAGGAACTGTTGCAGAAGCCATGGAGGAAGGGGACTTACTAGATAGCTCATCTTGCATTCTTATATCCCCCAGGATCATGAGTGGCACTGCCCCAGCAGGTTGGGCCCAACCACATTAATCATTAATTAAGAAAATGCCCTATAGATTGCCTATAGACCAGTTATGTGGAGGCAACTTTTCAAGATTCTTTCTTCCCAGATATGTCTAGGTTTGTGTCAAGTTGACAAAGGCCAACCAGTACAGCCTCATAATCTATTTTCTCATACCAAGTTGTCAGCACTGAAATCATATGCATGCAAATAAGACTAAATGGACCAAATATGTTGTAATGATATTAAGACACACACACAAGCAATATAAATCAAAGAAAAACAAGGCATGATTGAGAGGAATTGGGTATTACATAGGAGAGATTGGGGAAAGAAAATGGAGGGGGTAATGTATTATATTTTACCTAAAATAAAAATTAATTACCTAAAGAATACTTACTTTAAAAACCTAGGATTAAAACTGTAATTCAGTAGCTGAGTACTTGTCTACTATGTCCAAAGTCCTGGGTCTGATCTACAACACTATAAAACTGAAAAGTACAAATACAGAGAGATGAAGTTAACTGTATATCACCAAGGAAATCTTACATGAAGAAAAAAATGAGATAAATATAATAAAATTAGAAACTTAGACCAATCAATATTTGATAATTGAATTTATAAATTAGTTAGAATTCTGACTATCTACACGCAAACATGTATATATCCAAAATCAAGGTTACATTACATGGTGTGAAAGACTATACTGTACTCAGCACAGTGAAGGTTTTAAAAGAATATACAAGGTGCATTTTCATCAAATTGTACTGCACCAGGGAAAGGAATTACAGAATCTTGGGTACCTTATTCCAGACACCAGGTCCATGCCTCAGCACCTCAAAGCAAAGGTAGATGAACAAATAGAATCTTAGTTCAGTGGTGGTGGCACACGCTTTTAATCCCAGCACCCAGGAGGCAATGATAGGAGGATCTCTGGGAGATCAAGGCCAGCCTGGTCTACAAAGTGAGCATCAGGACAGCGTGGGCTGTTACACGCAAGAACCCTGCCATGGAAAACAAAAACAAACAAACAAACAAAATCTCAGGAAGTATAAGGAACATTGCTCAAGTGAATTCTATTGCTACTGAGCAACATCTTCAGGCACATGGTGTTCATTTGCCTTGTAAGTTTATTGTCACTCAATGCATTGCCAACTTTCTTCCCATGGTAATGAAGGGAGACAAATGGGGTCACATACGGTTGATTAACAGGCAAATCAAGAATAAAGGTACTACACTCACAAAACAGAAGAAATGTGCTGCCGCTGCGGGCCCAGCCAATACGCCATCGCCTTTGCTGCCGCCGGCCTCCAGTTTGTTCCAAATGGGAATGAGACTCAAGCTGTCAGCCACATGTGCTCCCTCGGCTCGTTGCCCGCTTGCCTAAACTCAAGAGATTGTCCTTCGCCCGCCCTGGCCTTCCGGTCAAGTACTCTCATAGAAGACCACGCCCATTGGGTCAAGCTGCCCTAAGACTACTGCTTTCCTCACAATTTATTAGGAATCTGTAGGACAACCTTCGGGACTGTGCAAAATACCCCTTCTTCATCAAACTTGTACTTCAAGGTTTAATATTCTCTTATGATTTAAAAATCTTCACCGTCATGCCTTTAAAAATAGAGACGTTCTGACTCTACCCCTCTTTCTACAACCTCAGGGCTGTTCTTTTATACCAAAGGATCTCCACTTCTCCATTGCTTATGAATTTATCCATTTCAGTATGAATTCCTATTTTCTTTAATGGCATACAGTCCTTAGTATTCTGATATGTTTTGATGCCCATTTTGTTGATTGGAAGTCTGGACTCTTCAGCTAGCTTGTGCAAATGAAATGTTTTGGGGCAGCCTCCTCACTTAGGCAGAGTAAAATGTCCTAGGCACAACTTGTGCCTTCATACCACAGTACTTAAAACAACTCTGTAAGGTGTGAGGATCCTTGTCGGGGACCAGCTCAACAAAGATACCTCTTGCCAGGGTAGAAACATGGGGATTTAGAAATATAGTAAAGAATATGAAGACACGAATGAAAATAATAAAACGCAGAAACACATAGGATAGTGTCGGGAGGGAATTCCTGTGAGTACTAAAATTTGCCCATGTTTAATTTTCAACTGCTTTAAATACCCCTGATCCCAAAAGGTGAGTAAGACAAAAAAAAAACTCTACATGATACTAGGAAATAAACATACCAATTGAACACGGACTACATCCAGTTAAACATTCTGTTGCTAGAACAGAGCAAATCACACTCACACCCTAGACCAAAACATTCTGTAGGCAAACCACTCCCTGAGCAGAATCCAAAGTTATCTCCTTAAGGAAACTGGAGCCTTAGTTGGATCCTTAGTCTTTTGTTTGAGGTAGAAACAATCTACTTCTCTATTTCTGAAATACAAGAGCTGGGTTTTAGCCACACCTGTGGACAGTAACCTCAAGAGAGCAGAACTCTCTGAGCTAAATTTGGTGGGACCTTTGTTTGAGGTAGAAACACAGTAACCTTGAAGGAACTAGAGGTAAATTCCAACTCTCTGACCTTTGGTCAACATGGAAATAGGGTCACATTTTTGGGCCTCCACAGATCCTTTTTTCATTCGATGGGAAATTTTATTTAGAAGCCAGGAACTGGATGGAAGATGGATTGATGTCCACTGAGCTTTTACAAGGAATCATATTCTTAACAGCGTCATAACTTAAATGTGACCATGAAGAAATACTGACAAATTCAAACCAAAAAAAATATCTGATAAAATAATGCTGTATACAAATTCTTGAGGAAAATCTCATGAACAACAAGAACAAGTTGGACTGAAGCTGTAGCTCAGTTGACAGAGTGCCTGTCTGAATACACATAAAGACCTGGACTCAGTCCCCAGCACTGCACAAAACCCTGTGCCATGGTGTTCACCTGCAATCCTAGCACTCAGAAGGTGAGGACAGGATTAACAGTTCAAGGTTATAGTCATCATATGGAGCATCTGAGACCATGTTGGGTTTCATAACAGCCTGCCTCGGAATCAGAAAGATCAGGTGGTTTGTCTCTTCTGATATACTGCCAGGGAGAGGCAGAAAGAAATCCAGATGCTCACAAGGGCTGCTTATTCAGCTAAGTTCACTCAGCACAGGGCCCTGAAGAGATCACTCAACCAAACACATGCTCCGCTCATAGGTTACAAGGTGACTGCTTCCAAGACTCCTAAGTCAGCTAAAAGTTGCAGCTGAAAGAGAAGGACACGGAGTCTTTTTCAGTTTTCTCTTCTGCAGCCGTTTATTTGATATGTTACCAATGTTACCTTTGAATTCAGTATTACAATCTTTCGGAGGGCTAATGTTACCTTGTTTTTTTTTTCATGTTTCTTGTACTTCTATATTGAAATTTATGCATCTGTTGGTATGGCTGTCTCTTCCAGTTTTATATATGGATCTTCTTTTTGATTATATATTTTATTACTTTTATTTATGTTGCTTGTGAGTGCAGAGGCTCATCATGAACATGGGTGCTGGGTATCCCTGAAGCTGGATTTTAGGTAGCTGTGAGCTACACAGTTTGGGTGTTGGTGACCAGACATGGGTCCACTGTAAGAATAGCATGCACTCTAGGAGAAATAAAATGAAGAACAGGGTGAAAGAATTAAGAAACAAAAGGAAGGAGGGAAAGGAGGAAAGAAGGAAGGGCAATTAAAAGGATAAAGTTACAGTGGCTTCTTTCCAGGGCGTTCAGAACTAGAGACTGCAGGTTTGGTTTTTTTAATTTTTTTTAAAGATGTATTTATTTATTATGTATACAGTATTCTCAGTGTTCTGTCTGCATGTGTGCCTGCAGGCCAGAAGAGGGCACCAGATCTCATTAGGGTTGTGAGCCACCATGCGGTTGCTGGGATTTGAACTCAGGACCTTTGGAAGAATAGGCAATGCTCTTAACCGCTGAGCCATCTCTCCGGCCCCAAGACTGCGGGTTATACACATGAACAGGGTGGGGGAATGTTAGGCATTTGACCTTGTGATGTTCACTTTCCCTAGGGTTTATGTGTTGCTGAGTCTGCACTGTACAAGGATCCAGCATCTACCAGGGTTGTATTCTCTTCCCTAGCTTTCCTTCTCTGCCTGCCAAAATCCTGCTACTCACACTTGGCTTTGCTGCATGGGTCCTTGTACCCTCCTGGAGAGTTCCCAAACTGTTCCCGTGTTCTAGCTTGGCGGTGTCCCCCGAATCTATTGAGAAACTGAGAAACAGCCAAACATTAAGATCGGTGTAGGCCAGTGGTTCTCAGCCTTCCTAAGGCTGCCACCTTTTAATACAGGTCCTCATGCTGTGGTGACCCCCAAACATAAAATTATTTTCGTTGCCAGCTCATAACTGTAATTTTGCTACTGTTATGAATCATAATGTAATTATCTGTGTTTTTCGATGGTCTTAGATAACTCCTATGAAAGGGGCAGTCAGTGGGTCAACCCTCAAAGGGGTCATGACCCACAGGTTGAGAACCACTGTTGTAGCCTCATAGCTATGTTTGTATTTTTAAGACTTCCTAGACTGGTTAGTTTTTATTGGTTTGACACAAACTTGGGCTACCTAGAAGAGTTACTTCCATAGATTGACTTATAGGCATTTTGACTACAGGGCATTTTCTTAATTAAATATTGATATGAGTGGACCCAGCGCACAGTGGATGGTACCAATCCTGGGCAGGTAATTCTGGGCTGTATAAGAAAGCAAGCTGACCAGGCAGTGGTGAGGCAGAGGCGAGCGGATCTCTGTGAGTTCAAGGCCAGCCTGGTCTACAAGAGCTTGTTCCAGGATAGGCTCCAAAGCTACAGAGAAACCCTGTCTCGAAAAACCAAAGAACAAAAAAAAAGAAAAAAAAATAGGCATGCTGAACAAGCCATAGGGAGCAAGCCAGGATTCTTGCACAGCCTGCCTTGGGCTTCTGCCCTGACTTCCATGAGTGGTGGATTGGACCTTACGGCTGTAAAATGACATAAACTTTCCTTGCCAAGTTGCTTTTGGTTGTGGTAATCAACAACCAAAATCCTGCTCGAGGATTGCTGCTGTGGGTACCAAGCAGTCTGCAGAATCCTTGGACTGTGCTACAGGAAACAAAAGATAGAAGGCGCTAGAGTTTGATCCACGAGCAGATCTCGGCTGATGAGACCTGTTCTTGGCTACGTGGACAAGGCTGTCTTTCTCTGCCGGAGATGAACCTTCTACTGAACGGACTCTGGTTTGCCAGAGGCCAGCCCTCCTCCCTGCCACAATACTCCATCTCTAGCCCTCCAATCACCCACAGGCTGTGGCACACCACACCGAGGCTTCCTGACAGATAATATTGTCCCTCCCCCACAGTAGCTCATCTTTTAGAGTTAGTTTATTCTTTTACAATTTCATACATGTGTATAATGCATTCTGGTCACACTCTACCCTCTCCCCCACCAACTTTTCCCCCTTAGACCAAGCTCCAATCCCACTTTCAAATCTTTTTGTTTTTGCTTCATGACCTACTGGATTCAACCGGGACCACTCACACGGGCATGGATGTGAAGTTCTCCGCTGGATGGCTCAGTTTTTAATCGTAGATGTTCTCTCAAGATGACACTGGTGACAGGGCCCACAGGTATGGGTCCATTCTATCTTGACTAAAGGTCAGAGAGTTGGAACTTCTGTTCCTTCAAGGTTATTGTCAACAGGTGTGGCTAATATCCAGACCTGGTGTTTCAGGGCTTAAGAAGCAGATTTGTTTCTACCTCAAACAAAAGTCTAAGGATCCAACTAAATTCCTACTCTCTTAGGGAGATAACTATGGATTTCACCCAGGGAATGGTTTGCCTACAGAATGTTTTGATCTAGGGTGTGAGCGTTACTTGTCTCAGTCCAGCAACAGAATGTTTAACTAAGAATGTAGCCCGTAATCCTTCAACTGGTATGTACAGTTCTTGCATCATGTTAATGCAGTTTTTTTATTTTATTCCTATCTGAGGTCCAGGGTATTTAAGCAAATGGAAATTAAACGCAAGTGATTTCAGCATTCACTTGAACTCCCTCCTGAGACTATCTTATGTTTCTGTCTCTTATTTCTCCTAAATCTATGTTTCTTTTGCCTAATCATTCTAATCCTTACACTCTTACCTTGGAATGTGCGAACCGGCGGCTAGGAGCCCGGCAGAAGTCACCCCGACAAGGGGGCTTGCAGCACACGTGGCCACTGTCCACTGAGTTGCGTAGGAGGAGATGATGGAATTATTCTCCCGAGTCCCACTCATTACCTCACCCAAACCTGCAACTGGATTGAGATCGTTTTGTGCAGTGGCTTCTCTTTCCCCGCACTGGGAATCTATGCAGCTAAAGCTGTGTTTGCCTTGCTGTGATGACTGTCTTTTCTCTCCTTCATTTCCCAGCGGAGTCTTCTGGGCCTTTTAGGTATAGGATCAGGCTTTCTTTCTCTAAGTAGGAATTCTTTTACTTCTTCCTTCCCACGTGTATCCATTTTTAAATTTCTCGTGTCTTTCTTGCTCTGGCTAAGAATGTGTGCACTCTGTGCAATGAGAATGCGAAGAGTATTCTTGCCTCATTCTTTTTATTAGAAGAAATGCATGCTTTCTGGGTTTTCTCATCTAGGATAATATTAGCTATGCATTTGTCAGGAATGGTCTGTATTATGTTGAGGCCTGAGCCTTTTGTTTCTAGCTTCTTCTGAAGGATGTTGAACCTTGTCAGGGACTTTCTCTGCATCTCTTGAGACAATGACTTCATTTTTGCTCCTATTTCTGTTTTAAGCTGAATTGTGATTGTTGACTTCTCTGTGGCCCAATGTCCCTGCATCCCTAGGTTGAAAACAACACGGTCATGGTGTATTATCTTTTTAATGTGTTGTTGAATTTTGTTTGCAAGGGTTTTGTAAATTGATTAATTTATTTCATTATTTTGTACAGCGAGTGTGGAAGGTGAGGACAACCTTGGGGAGTCAGTTCTCTCCTCCCACCGTATGAGCCCATGGGATCACACTCAGGTCAGCCTGTTTAACAGCAGGTGTCTTTACCCACTGAGCAATCTTACTGGACCATTGTATTGCTGCAGGGGAAAGGTATAAAGAGATGTTCTGGGTGAAGCCTTGGCTAGAACTCAGAAGGGCTCCCAGGAGTCAGGATCTGAAATTCACCTGCCAGGGACCTCATGAAGGCCTTCTAGGTTGTATCCATGGAGAGCTTACATAGCTGGCTCAGCAGGCTCAGGGCTTTGGTGGGGAAGACCAGATGGTCATCCTCCATGGCCACAAGCTGTTCAGTGATCATTTTTGTGATGTCCAAGCACTCTTTTCTGTGAAATCATCTCCCATCCCTTATGTCTGTTTGCATCTTTTAGTTGTTAAGAATGTTCGCAATTGTGTCCATTATTGAAAGTTATGTGCTAATGGATCCTTTATTTTAGAGGTTTGCTTTAATGTTTTTAGGGTAATATGTGATTCCTTTAATTCTCATTTGTTTATTTTTGTCTCCTATTTGGAGCCACTCTTCCCCCCACCACTGTGTATCTGTACACTTGGTTCTTGTGCGGGTGGCCTTCCTTGAAGTATCTTCTGCGGTCTTGACTTTGTGTTCATAAATGGCTTCAGTTGGTGCTTATCGCGGAGTTCTATTTCCCCTTCATTTGAAAAGGTTCGTTGTGCTGTATTTAGGGAATTTTGCCACCAATGATTTTGTCGTAGGGTTCGAAATTCATCCGCTCATGCTCAACAGGCATTGGAGGGTTCCTGTTGAGGACTATACTATTGTGCCTTCGTAAGTGTTGGGTCCAGGGGGGTCGCGCAAAGATGAGAACACCACCAAGTCTAATAAACCAGAAGCGAACTTTATTCCAGAAACCAGATCCTAGGAAAACCAGAAGCAAACTTAAAAATAAAAAAAATAAAAATAAAACACCGCGGGGCACAGAAGCTTGTCAGCTATCTGAGACCACAGCCAGAGATGGTGTTAGGCTGAGGCCCCGACTCGTTTCTGAACCCACCTTTTATAGTAAGGGCACCAAGCATTAGGTCTGGGCAAAGGAATTTTTACAACCTTGCCCTGACTCTTGGGATGGTCAGTGGAGACCCTAAAGAGGGGAATGAGTGCTAATGTCAGTGGGTAACTAGGCAGCCATCATGAAATATGTTTCAGAGGAGATTACAACGAAAGTCACTAATTGCGAGAAAACAGATGTCTTTAGCAATTAGTCAGAAAGGGACTGCTAGTAATACTAGAAAGTTAATAAATTTGGATTAACTGGTTCTTAGGCTGAGAACTTAGAAGACAGCGGAAAGCTTTTCACACTATCTATCTCAAGGTAAAACTCAGATACTGACTGCCACACTTTACAACCTCCGTTATCAGAGCTCATTAATTAAACCATTGTATTTGTCCACTGCCTCCTGGTACCTCCAGGTGTAAACTGGAGTCTTATGCCTCTCCTCTGGTGGTGCCAGTTTTCCATAACGAGACAGTGTCCAACCCAGAGGTCACGTATCTCTGTCTCCTAAAGGTTAACTCAGTTCACATCTGTCTTTATCAGGGATAGCCAGGACACTACTCTCAATTTGCAGGGAGAAGCTCTGGTCTTGTAACTAAAACAGCCAGTTGCAACATGGCCTAAGCTGATGGAGGTTTCCCAGGCAGCCAAGAAAATAGCTCCTGTGAATGATTGATCTGTGATCCACTGAGAAAGCTGCTGATAGTCTGTTCTCATTCTCCTAGACTTCCAACTTTATATTTTTTATTTCTACACTTTTATTTTTGAAATCTACATTTTTATTTTCTTATTTTTGGACTCTTCAATAAGTGGCATGACATTTCTGTGCAGCTTTTGGTATAGTTACTTTGTTCCACACTTAGTGTATTAGTCTATAGTATAATACCAAGAAATATTTTTCTAATTAGGTCTACTTGGAGATCTAAATGTTTCTTGTACTGAATATACATTTCTCCAGCTAGACCTTGGAAACTTTCTGCTATAATTTCATTGAATGTATGTTGTATGCCTATAATACATTCTCTCATCTACGTCACAGATTATAGGTTTTGTCTCTCATGTTCCAAAATCTTGGATGTGTGTGTATGTGCTGCTATCTGAATATAATAATTCCCCAATCTTGTCTTCAATCCCTGATATTATTTCTCCCATACTACCTGTTATTCCTTTTAGTCTCTGGTTCCTTTAAGGGGCAAGCCACGCCCACTCCCAGCGATTTCCGACCTCTCCTCGCCATCTTAACTCTCCTTTCTGTTCCTTCTCTTGGCCCGTGCACACATGTTTTCCTTTCTCTCTTCCTTTTTCTATTCCTGTCTTTCTTTCTCTCCCTCTTCTTTAAGTAATAAATGTTCATCTTTATATTCAGCCTTATGTCTATTTACTATGTCTTGTAAGCCTTTTATTCGCTGTGCCTGCTCACCCGCCTGCCTGCTCACCCGCCTGCCTGCTCTCCAGGCCACATGGCAGGACCAGCCTGCCACCCTGGGGATCTTGCAGGGACCCACAGCTGTCCTTGTCGGACTAGCGGCTGCTCTGCGAGCCTGCTGGGGCATGCCAGCATTATATTTTTTAAGGAACAAAACTACCTATGTCAAGATTTTCATTCATTGAATATTTTATTTTCAAGATTTGGAAGTTTTTCTCCTTCTGGTTGCTGAATTTCTCAACCAAATTGTTGGATTTTTTCATCCAAGTCAAATTTATTTCTTTATATAAATAATATAAATATATAAATAATGAAATATATTTCATTATTCTGTTTGAATCCACTTTGGGGTCATTGTCCTATTTGTTTTGCCTTGGTTTTTGTTGTTGTTTTGAGTCAGGTAGCACATAGCCCAGGCTGATCTTGAATTTGTAATATAACCTTTATCTCCGAAGTGCTGGGATAACAGGCCCACTCTACTGGACCAGCTTTTGTTTAGTTTTAAAATCTGAATTTTTTGACATTTCAAGCACTTCACTCTCTCTGGAACCAGTTATTGAGGGGTTATGAACTTTTGGAGGGGACAAGCTGCCTTTTCTTTTCATATTTTGTTTCTTGTAAGTTGTAATTTGTAGATCTGTTGGGCTAAATATCTCTTATTTTCTTATTAACTGGCTCTTTCTTGTGAGTTTAATTTTCAGTGGAACTCAGAGAAAGAAAATAAGCCACCATCGCAACAGCGTCAAAGCAAATCAGACACAGAAACGCAAGGAAGATAAAGAGCAGAGGATGCTGGGAAAGCTCGATGGACAAGGAATGCTTGCTGCGTTGCTCAGGATCCGCATTCAATCCCCAGCACACATACAGATAGAGGGAGATGATTGACTGCAAAATTGTCCCTGTTCCCCCATTCACACAGAGTAGCATGCACAGTCCCCTACCCCCACTCACAGCATCCATACAAGTATAAAATAAAGTTAAAAATTTTTTAAGTAGGGCAAGATGTAGGGCCCATGGCTCTACCTACCCCTCCTCTTGGGGTTCATCTAGAGCAGTTTTTCGCATTTTCCAGCTAAACATCCTGTTTGTTCCTGCCTCCTGCCCTCTGCCCCCTGGTGGTTAGATATAGGGCATTGTTTACTCCACCTTGGGCGTGGTAATTTCCCACCTGTCTTGGGGGGAATTCCATTGTCCAGTGGCTAGGTGTTAAGGTTTCCTAAACTTGACTGATCTGCTTATCTCCTTTTGAATAACCCAGGTCTCTGTGTTCTTTCCATCTCCAGCCCACCACACACACACACACACACACACACACAAACACCCCGCTCGTGAGTGGGAGTGAACCACAAATAATCATGGAAATAAGATAGCAAAAAATACTATAGAAATATGAAATTAAAAAGTAGCTGGGTGTTTTCAGAAGTATTTTTTTTTCTAAGGATGCGGGTGGGATGCGCTAAGATTTGCTGTAGCAGTCTGGATCATTTGGGAGTGCAGGAAGAGGAGATAAAACTTCGCTGTTTTGTGGTGCTGGAGATGGACTCCAAGGCTGTCCTAAGTGTTGGGCAAGCTGTACCCCAGCCTTTGGACGGTTTTGTGGTGGTAGTAACAGAAATGCCCAAGAGGCATCATTCGTGTGATGTGGAGATGAACTAGGGCCTGTTTTCCTGTTGTTGCTCTGGGGTGGAATATTTTTCTTCAGCGGATTTCCCCATAAATATTTATTATGATAGGAAAGTGGTTGAAAATTACTAGATTCCAAGTAGACTTATGCTGCTTTTTCTTAATATGTAATTTATTTATAAATAAATAAATTAGAAAATTATCAATAAAGGTATAAATAATATTCTTTAAATAATGCAGGCGTGACCCCGGGAGGCTTGCAGAGCAGCCGCTAGTCCGGCAGAGACAGCTGTGGGTCTCTGCAAAATCCCCACAGTGAGCACCAGAGTGGTGGCTCATCCTGGACAGGCTGGTACTGCCATGCGGCCGGGAGAGTCACCCAAGCGAGCAGGCGGTGCGTAAAAGGCTTACAAGACATAGTAAATAGACATAAAGCTAAACATTTATTACTTAAAGGAGAGACAGAGACAGAGACAGAGAGACAGAGAGGAGACACATGTGCACACGCCAAGAGAGAGAACAGAAAAAGAAATTAAAGATGGTGACGAGAGGTCAGAGGTCGCTGGGACTGAGCGTGGTTTGTCCCTTAAAGGGACCAGAGACCAAAGGAATAACAATAAATATTACTAATAATGAGTAAAATAAAGGAGAGGCCAGGAGAAGGGAAAAAGATAGGCAAAGTTAAATTTTTGTTTGTTTGTTTGTTTGTTTTGCTTTTTGAGACAGGGTTTCTATGTAGCTTTGGAGCCTATCCTGGAACTAGCTCTTGTAGATCAGTCTGGCCTCGAACTCACAGAAATCTACCTGTCTCTGCCTCCCAAGTGCTGGGATTAAAGGCGTGCGCCACCACCACCCAGCAAAGTTAAATTTTTTAAAAAGAAGAAATGATAATATGAGAAAAAAAAAGACAAAATTAATTAAAGAAAGAAGTAAATAAAACCAGAAAGCAATTTAAGGAGGAATCAGACACTTAAAATTGTGATGATGAGATATGAAAGTATCTCTTGCATTCAAAGAGACCGGAGCTTTAGCCACAGTTAATAACACACCTTGAAATCATTTAAGACTTAAGACTGTACCCTATCATGAGCTCAACCTGTTTATTTAACCTGCCTTTCAGAGAACAATGTAATTATTAACCTTGCTTCCCTTGAATTTCCCAGTAATCAGCTTTCACAATCTAAGCTAATGGGTAGCTGCTGTCTTACTGTGTTCCTCCAGGCCCTTCCCCAAGAGCAGTGCCTATCATTTGCTGAAAGCAGTAAACACAGAGTTTGAAAACAACCTTCTAAAATTAACATCCATTTACATTTACGAGTATTGGTTGATAAACAATGTTTGTAGTACTGTTTGTTGTCTGGGTCAGCTGGGGTCAGTGACTGACTCCCTAGCAAAACTCTGTTGAAGATTCCTGACCATATCTGGTATTGTAATTAGGCAGGTCCTGTTCAGACAACCATGTTGTGATTTTCTGGGTGTAAGTTTTTTCTGCTGTAAAGAAGGCATTACCTAGCAGCGGGCTTCCTGCTCCTCTGCCGATTAGTCTCTTCACATGCTCCCCCATGATCTTCCCTGAGCCATAGGTATAAGGGTCACTTTGCAGGCTATCAACTGAGGTTGAGCACCCCCATAGGCACTTATTTCATGCATTTGGCCATTTATGGATCTCTGTCATAGTCCCCACCATTGCAAAAAGAAGCTTCTTTGATGAGGGGTGAAAGCAACACTTATGTGATGATATTAGCAACTATGACATTGATGGTGAACAGCAATGTAGAAGTGTAAGCCGAATAAACCCTTTCCTCTCAACTTGCTTTCTGGTCATGGTGTTTTGTTGCAGCAATAAAACCCGAACTAAGACCCTTGCAAAAATTGTGCTTCTAGAGTAGTCTCCTTTCTGACTACTTCCTTAGCTCCCTCCCCCACTTCCCCTTTGACTCCCCGTGTTAGTCCCCTTACTAAGTCCAATCCATTGAAGTTATTTCCAGCTGTCACGTAAGGACATGAAACCATGTCAGACTTGTTTTTTTCTGCACCATGATTTATAATTTCATGTATTTCCTTGCCAGTGGCATTTCACTGTTCACGGCTGAATAATGCTTCCCCTTGAATATGCCACACTTCCTACACTCAGCTGTTGATGGGCACCTAGGCTAAGTCCACAACTTGATTGTTGTGAATAGTGCCACAGTAACCATGTACATACATGTAAGTACCTTTACATAAGATCTCATTGCTTGTTTTTTAAGTCTCTGGAGAGAAAAAGATATTAGAAAATGAAAAAGCATCCTATGCTCAGGGATTGGTAGAATATTGTGAAAATGACCATTCTACCGACATAAGACCCAGAGGACCCGAGTTGTACATGACTTGAAAGCCTCCTCCCTGAGGACTAACTTTCAGAGCACCAGAAGCTGCTGTGTAAGCTTTCAAGGGAGAGAAGCAGCCAATCCAATATGCATACACAGCTGAAAACCTTTGAGGTACACAATGTCCATCGTGGCACAGTAACCCACTTAACACAATAATAGTGGCATTCTTATCTCAGTAGTAACGGTCTAACCAGACTTAAGGTCAAGTCAATCATGAAACAATGCGTAGTACTGGAAGCCAGTCAACTATTTGAGACAAGGAAGGTCATCTTTAGAAGAGAATCTGTTACTGCCACTGTTCTAGAGCAGCATAATTCACAACTGCCTTTTAAATATTTAGCCTTATATCCATAGTGAAACCCATGTGCATAGCTCACACTCCTAATCAGAGAGTTCTCTTTGCAACAGATGAAGACCATTAACAGGACAAAGCACAGCTGGTCAAAAATCTACTAAGTGATCTTGTGTTGCTCAGTGCCAACTAACACATGTACAACACAGCTCCCGCACTCAAGGCTGAGGGAGCATCATGGGAGCGGGGATGCAAAGCTGCCAGAGACAGAAATCCGGGAAACCTGTGAAAGGACAGGGAAGTGTCACTCACGACACACCAACAGTATGACTACCTAAACAAGACTGGAAAAAGCACACCACGAATAGACAGGCTAACGTGGAAGGGTGACGTCACATGGAATCCCACCTGTAGAAAAAGAGCTGCACTCAGTTAAGGAGTGCTGAGAGTAGGACCATTTCTTCAGGGGTGAGCCCTTAACTCATTATCCAAGGGGCCAGACCTGCACTCCTGCACGCACAAGCGCCACTAAATGAACTAAGCAGGCTGTATTTCCGTATTTAGTTTTATATATATATGTGTGTGTGTGTGTGTATACACATATATACATATATATACACATACATAGATATATCACACATATATAACGCACACATATATAATATGTGTATATAATGTATATATAATATATATTATATATAATATATAATAATATATACATTATATATAATGTGTGTGTGCGTTATATATGTGTGATATATCTATGTATATAACAAAGAAAGCCATCTCAACAGGGATCAAGGAAGGGGGTGTACAGGTGTGCACAGGAGGGATTAAGGGAAAAGATGGAGTTAAAAATAAAATTTCAATTTAAAAGCAGTTACGAATTATTTGGAAAAAAGAAATGAAGTAAAACCTGGTCTCATGGGACCTACCTCAGTACCATTTGGCTACAAATTCCCTTCTTCATGCCTGACCTATTTCAAACAAAAATGCTCTGGGTCCAATCTATCAACTCTGGCCCAAACCACAAGTCTCTTGTCCAGTCTGCAGTACTGGACACACTCTCTTTTCTTCTCCCTGACACTCCTGCTCAGAAACAAACACCTTAGTATCTCGCCCAGCTCTTCTCTGAGCAGATGTCTTTTGTATCTGAAACTGTGATTACCGAGTTCTCATGAACAGATCTTTGGCTCTCTGTGTATTTATCTTTCTTCTGCTTTTGCCTATGCTGGTATATTTTTACTATTCAAGGTTGCTGGAAGATTTGTAACCTTTTTCAATTCTTGCAGGAATGTCACATTCTGTAACTCCCAAAGTCACGAGAAACCAAGAGAAAAAAGTATAAGAAACATTTTTGAAGAAATACAAGCAGCAATATAATCTGCTTGGGACTGGCAATAGACATAACCTTGCAATTAATAATGTATGGTCAGGTAACCTTAGCTTGTTATACTAGGTTACAGTATATTGTAACCTAGTATATGTAATTTGGACTCAGTTTATTTTAAATGATTTCATATATTTGTTATGGTGCTTCGTCATGATATTGATGAAGGAAATAAAACAAAGAGAACATAGCAAATAGGAGAAAAATGTGAATAAAATTTAAGTATGAGGATATACATTTGGTAAGGAATGTTACAATGAGACTTTTTAAGATAAGAATTATGTATGGCAAAATAAAGTTTTGTCCTAGGGTAAAATGACTAGAATTTTCCAAAACAGATAAAAAAAAAGATGAAGGCAAAACTAGGATGTTTAAGCACATTGCAGAAAGTCCATGTAAGTCAAAAGGTTTGTAGAGAATGAAGTTAAAAAGTATATCCGCATACATCTATAATACATATTATATATATCTATAATACATGTATATGTATATACATAAATGTGTGTATTATTGAAATTTCTAAAATCAGTCCAGTGGTGGTGACGCCTCCTTTAATCCCAGCACTAGGGAGGCAGAGGCAGGCGGTCTCTGTGAGTTTGAGGCCAACCTGGTCTACAAGAAAAAGTGCCAGGACAGGCTCCAATGCTACACACAAAAACCCTGTTTCAAAAAACAAAACAAAACAAAACAAAAATTTCTAAAGTCAAAATTCAGTACACTGATATTGTTATTCCTTTGCGGTGCCTTTAAAGACTAACCACACCCACTCCCACCCACTTCTGACCTCCTGGTCGCCATCTTAGCCTCTCTTAGTCTGTCTTAGTCTGTCTCTTGGCGTGTATACATGTGTCTTTGTCTCTCTCTATGTTTGTCTTTATGTCTCTCTGTTTTCCTCTTCTTTAAGTAATAAATGTCTCCCTCTTCTCTAAGTAATAAATGTTTAGCTTTATGTATAGCCTTATGTCCATTTACTCTGCCGTCCACCGCATCCAGCCGCCTGACTCTGCCGCTCGCCCAGGGAACTGCCTGGCTCGCAGGCCGCTCGGGACATCCCAGCATCATATCTTTTTTAAAGAACAAAATTGGTGCCGTGACTCGTATATCCTGAACTGGGTTCTTTTTCCACTCCCACCACTGGCTTCCCGGACGGCTTCAATCGGTGAGTCGCTCCTCGTTCTGCTACAAACGGTTGCTTTCCTTTACCGGAAAAGCTTGGACGACCCCGGGGGTTGGTCCGCCTGCATTAGCACTGCATACTTCACATGCTGTGCATTCGACATTCGTCTGGGGACCAGGTCCTCAGTTTCTTTATCTTTTTTAATTTTCACTTCTTTTCTTTCTCTCTTCTCTCCTCTCGTCGTACCGCCGCTACGGAGCGGCCCCGGCCTCTGGTTTCTGAGTAACCTGCCCAGATCCAGCTAGGCCCATAACACCCCACCCGTGGATCAAGGACGCTTGTTCACGTGGTTCTGGGCGTTCGTTGTGCGGGTTTTCACAATTCAGACTCTGAATAGCAATCGCCTGTGGAGGCCCCCGGCTTTTAAAATTTCTGCGGCTTTTCCATTCAAGGCACAACATGTGGCCGCCGCCATGTTCATTGGGGTCAGGTGACTTTATCGCTAGATTCACTGAGAGCCAGATCACGTGACCAAGCTCTCTCATTCTTATGTATGTCCTGCCTTTCCTCTCTCCCTCCTCAGTGTTCTCGTTAACTCTGATTACAGGTGTTTTACATATTGACATGCTTTCTGATAGGGCCCATCAGAAGCATGCATTTTGCCTAATTCCTGTTCAATCTTTCTATGTAAAATAATTGTTCATTTCATTTCATTTCAGACTACAAAATCATAAGTCTCATATTTTAAGCTGGTATGTACTTTTAACTATATTAAGCTGTTTTCTACCATTGTCAGTTCTGCCACTAATCTAAATTTTACAAACAGTTTTTTTTCTTTCTGTCTGTCTTTTTACAAATGTGGATCTTACCTGTTAAGAGTCAGTATAGTCAAACTCAGACCCAACCTTCCAGACAGATTCTATACTGCAGCTATACCTTATAATCAGCCCTCAACTGCTCAGAAATCTGGAAAATGTGATATTTAAATGTTTAATTATTTAAAAAAAAACTTTTCATAACAAAAAGAGACAGGTTGGCTCCTAGCAAGCACTCTGTTTCCTCCAAGAAGACAAAAGACAAACAGTCACAGACCAGCATCCATCTGCAGTTTGCTTCAACTGCCAAGCGCTGACCATTGGGTAAAAACTGCCTTTCACCTAAACTAAAGACCTCCAAACATGGACAGGATCACTGGAATCGACAGCCTAGCTGCCCAGGTCAAGGTAGGCCTGTCTTCCTAAAGATTTCTTAGTCCACAGGGTCTTCTAAAGCCTGACAGGCTCTGCGCTAAACAGCAAAGGTCAAATACAACCTTCAGCGACCATACAGGACCCAAAAGAATAGCTCTGGGTGCCAACCAAGTAAGTTCTCTGTCATTTTTTAATCAGTAACTCAGATAAAATCTTATCCTTCTCAAAGATCTCTGTCAGTTTGATAGCTAAGAGGTTTTACCAGGTTGCCTCACCAAATAAAAAATACTTTTCATTGTACAAAAATATGTCATTGTCCATTATATGTCTAAAATTTCTGTTTTTACAAACCCAAGGAGTTCTTGATACAATGTATATGTCTAAAACTTCTATTTTTCTTATGAGTTCCAGGGAGCCGAATTAAAAAAAACCCATCATAAACAGGTCAGATACAAACCCCTCCATTTCCTGGTCCTAAAAATTTTTTTCTTAATTTAACTTTTTCCTCTGTTCTGCTAATACCCTAACCAGGTACAAGGGACACCAGACATTTCCATGCCACAGACACTTGTCCTGTCGGGAGCAGAGACCAACTATGCCAGGATGTGACCAGCACCCAGCTTCTCTCGGATCTCCCTCACCCACCCCCCAAAGACAACGCCCACAAATCAGCCGGAAGCAGTCTTGAGAATTCGCCCGCCGCCCCAATTCCTTTAAACTGTAATGTCTAACCTTCTACTTTTTATTATAAAAAGGATCCGGGAATGTTATTCCATTGCGGTGTCTTTAAGGACTAACCATGCCCACTCCCACCCACTTCTGACCTCCTGGTCGCCATCTTAGCCTCTCTTCTGTCTGTCTCTTGGCGTGTATACACGTGTCTTTGTCTCTTTCTATGTTTGTCTTTATGTCTCTCTGTTTTCCTCTTCTTTAAGTAATAAATGTCTCCCTCTTCTCTAAGTAATAAATGTTTAGCTTTATATATAGCCTTATGTCCATTTACTCTGCCGTCCACCGCATCCAGCCACCTGACTCTGGGAACCTGCATTGCTCTGGCGGCAGCCACTGCCTGGCTCGCAGGCCACTCGGGACAACACAGCATATCATTTTTAAAGAACAAAAGATATAAAACTAGAATACGGTCCTCTGTGATGCCTGTTTTACTTTCAACAGTACAGTTCATGAGACACCGTACAGTTCCCGAGCTGGGCAAGGGCCTGGAGATTAAAAGAACACACAAGAGGCATGGGTCATTCGTGAGGAGATAAAGCGGAAAGCCGTTTATTCAAGTTTAGGAAAAACTTTATACACCTAGCTGCTGCTCAATGGAATTTCCCCCAGGCACGTGGGAAATGACCACGCCCAAGATGGAGTAAACAAGGGCCCTATAGCTAACCACCAGGGGGCAGAGGGAGCACAGGAACAAACTGGATGTTTAGCCAGAAACTGTCCTCACGATGAACTCCGAGAGGACAGGTAGAACCATGTGCCCTACAGTGCTCTGTTAAAATAGCAAGGTTTTCCATCCACAGCACTGCTTCCTAGACACTTCGAGTTATCCTGTGAGTCCAGTCTCCAGAAGGGACCCCTATTGTCCCATACGTTTGCCTCACCATTAGTCTCCCCACCAGCCACATAACCAAGAGACCAAATGGCTTCCTGTGAGCCTGACCTCAGATAGACCTTGATGGAGGAGGTATGTCACCAGGGCTGGGCTTTAAGATTTCAAACATCTACCATTCCAGTTTGTGCTCTGTTTCTTGGTTGTTGTCTCAACATGTAAGCTCTCAGCTATTGCTTCAGGGTCACGCCTACCTGCTGCCATGGTTGCTCCCTGCTGTGATGGTCATGGACTCACCCTCTGAAGCTGTAAGCCAGCCCCGGATTAAA
This sequence comes from Myodes glareolus, assembly GCF_982192425.1. NCBI lineage: Eukaryota > Metazoa > Chordata > Mammalia > Rodentia > Cricetidae > Myodes > Myodes glareolus. Next base: position 32,239,058 of record NC_142043.1, on the reverse strand, counting down.
TGTTTACTTCATCAGCTGCCTTGGTCATGGTGTCTCTTCATAACAATAGAAAAGTAACTAAGACAAATACTAATTGTCTTAGTTAGGGTTTGTATTGATGTGGAGAGACATGATGACCATGGTAACACTTATGAAGCAAAGAATTTAATTGGGGGTGGCTCATATTTCAGAGGTTTAGTCCATTATCACCATGGTGGGACACATGGGGGCACACAGGCAGACATGGTGCTGGAGAAGTTACTTAAAGTTTTACACCCAGATCCTCAGGCAACAGGAAGAGAGAATGATGCTGGGTCTGGCTTGAGCTTTTGAAATCTCAAAGTCTACCCCCAATGATGCACTTCCTCTGGGAAGGTCACACCTACTCCAAGAAGGGCACACATCCTAACAGTGACACTCCCTATGAGCCATTTTCATTTAAACCGCTACATTGCAATTAACGTACATTGTTCAATAAATATTCTCAATATTAATTATCCCGGCCAGCGGGATACAAACGGTGGTCCCTGAGAAACCTACGGGAGAGGAATGAAGGGGCAAGAGGCACAAGAAATGACGGCAAAACAGGATTTCTGATCAAGCCATCTAGTTTATTATTTCCTCACAAGCTGTTATATAGCAAACGGGCAAAGGGGGGAGGGGCGGGAAGGGAAGGGTGTCAGGAAACTCAGATCTGCTGGAATTCAGGTCCGGACATCCCCAGCTGATAAGTAAATACTGAGGGTCTGTGATTGTTGACTAACAAACGAAAATGCTAACAGATTCTGGAGCCTGGTGCCTGCAGGTCTCTGCTAGGAGATAAGATGCCAGGTTGATTTCCTAGACCCAGCAGAGGGGATAGAGGTAAATATTTTTCTTAACTTGTGAGCTTTAGATGGCTGTAAACAAAATGCAGATCTTAAAATACAGGTCTTTGCTTCCGGCAATTAATTGTCTCAATTCTTCAATAAAGACATAAACACTAACAGCTTGGATTAGAAAACAGGATCCATCCTTTGGTGCCTCCAGGAAGCACACTTCACCATCAATAATAGACACTACCTTAGAGTCAAAGGATGGAAAAAGTATTCCAAGGAAATGGAACTAAGACACCAAGGAAATTCAGAGAATGATAAGAACATATTTTAAAAATCTATATTCTTCAAAGGTGGATAATATAAAAGAAATGAATGAATTTTGACCTTCCAAAGTTAAGTCAAAATGAGGTAAATCATCTAATAAAGCACATAACAACCAACAGGATAGAAACTGTAATTTAAAATCTTCTAGGTTAAAACAAAATATTTCAGAACCAGATGAATACTGAACTGAATTTTACTAGACCTTCAAAGAATACTAAAACTAACACTCTTCCAATTTCTCCAGAAAACAGAAGAGGAAGGAACAATGCTGAGTTCTTCAGAAGCCAGTATTACCATGATACATATATATATATATATATATATATATATATATATATATATATATATATAGTTTAAATGGAGTCATTCTATAATGGGGGGCATTGTGCCTACTAGATACAAGAGGTTAGCAAATAAAAAGCCCAGTGCCATGTTGTGGGATATTTGTACACTGTGTGAAGATGTATTGCTATGATTGGTATTTAAAAAAAAAACAACTAAAACACAGAACCACCAATAGCTAGGCATGAGAGATAGGTGGGACTTCCGCGCAGGGAGAGGGGAAGTAGGAGAGGAATCTAGGCATGTGAAAGAGTTGCCAGCCAGATGCAGAGGGGACAGGACATGGAGGAAGAGAGGTGAAAGTCATGAGCCAGGTAGCAACATATAGATGAACAGAAATGGGTTAATTTAAGTTATGAGAGCTATTTAGAAACAAGCCTAAGCTAAGGCTGAGCTTTCATAATTAAGAAGAAATCTGTCTGTGTCATTATTTGGGAACTGGCTGGTGGGACAGAGAAAGATTCCTCACAGTACCAGAAGAGGTAATCTCTTTGAGTTATTGTCCAATGAGGTCTCAGATATCCTCAAACATTACAGAATATCACCATTGTACTTGATTACCCTGCTGAACCCCTGTTGCTGAAGACATCGCATACCTGAGTCATAGAACGTGAAGATATCAAGCTGGGAGTGACCTGGAAGACTCATCTCTACTGACTAGCTTTCAGAGTGCTGGAAGGTGCTATGGCTGCCAACCAGCGGAGAAAAAGAATCATCGTTTTTCCCCAGTTGTGAGACCTGTGAACTTCAATGACATCCTGCCTGGCAAAATAAGCCCACTGTTGCAAAAGTGACATGAATCTTGTCTGAGTAAGCAAATACTCTCTGATTGAATTTGAGGAAACCGAGTCACAAGAATGACCCAATAACTATTATTGGGACCAATAACCTGGGCTAGATAGGTCCTAGACTCTAGGGCAGAACCTACCTCTATTCTGAGGGAGGGGCATAGATTTTAATCAACTCCTTATCACTGGATCCATAGATTGGTGAATTTTTCAACCCTCCACAGAGAATCTTTTTTTTTCTTTTTTTTTTTTTCTTTTTACAGTGAACGGGTGATTGGCAGAGAACCAATTACTGGCTAATATGAAGAAAATAAGAGACTTCAGAATGCTTAGCTCAAAATGGTACATTAGTATCATATACCTTTCCCCAAGACTCAGAGATCATCATGGAAGATGAGACAGAGAGACAGTAAGAGTCATAGGAGGCATATGACTACAAGGGAATAGGGTTGTCCAGACATAAAGGCTCATTTGCACATCAGAACATCAGAACCCAGAGGTAGGGACAGCATAGACAAGGCCTGTGTGAACCCAAGCCAGGCAAAATCCCAGCATGGCAGTGGGTGGTAGGTGTGCAGTCACGCCCTCAGCTAAGAGGCTCTTGGCAATTGCTACCTGCTGGGAGAGTCAGGGCCTGTCTCCTAATGGTTGGTCATGTTCTTGGGCTTGGGCCCACATCCAACAGTATTTGGGCAACCAAAGTTGGATTTGGACTTAAAAAGAGAGAGAGTACAGGAAGTTGGGTGGGTACAGAGGGGAAGGTGGAACTTGGAGGAAGTGAATATGATTAAAATAAATGATAAGATATTTTCGAAGAATTAATAAAAACATTATTTTTAAAAAATTAGTGAGGTTCTCTTTAGGATATTTTACTGCTCCTGATAAAACATAATAAATTGGGTTTAAAAACAATAATTTTTCTTTATGGTTTTTCTAGACAGGGTTTCTCTGCAGCTTTGGTTCCTGTCCTGGAACAAACTCTTGTAGACCAGGCTGGCCTTGAACTCACAGAGATCTTTCTGCCTCTGCCCCCTGAGTGCTGAAATTAAAGGCATGTACCACCAGTGCCCAGCTACAATAAAATATTTTTGATCAAGATAATTACTTATGTTTTCTTTTAAATTTGTCAAGCTTTTAGCTGCTTGGGAATATCGGCGAATCAATTCCACACCAGTTATGTTTTAAGGGGTTATTTATTTTGGGGGGTAAAACTTACATACACCATAAACCGTCAGGAAGGGAGCCTAGTCTCTGGAGCAGGAGCCAGGAGCAGGAGCCTGGAGCAGGAGCCGGGAGCAAGCACCGGAACCAAGAGGGCCTGATCCGGATCTGCTTCTCTTTTTAAAAGAGAAATATACCACGCCCCAGTGGGCTGGTATTTCAGCAGCTATTGGCTGACGGAGCGGAAGTCGCTCCCCGCTGCACTGTGGGCTCGTATTTCAGCGACTATTGGTTGAGGCAGCGGAAGTTACTCCCACAACATGGGAAAATGATTCAGGATTTATTTTTAAGCCTGTTAATTTATCTAAATGTGCCATATAAGTTCAAACTAACAAACTGGTAAAATTGACCTGAGTATTTAACAAAGCATGGTGGCCTAGTCCAGTGAAGGGCAGAGGGTCAAAAGGACAGCTAAAATGTTGGTCCTTGCCCGCCAGTGTGAGCCTGCAGCCAGAGGACAATGGGATCACTGTAAGTGTGTTCTCTATTTCTGGTTAACAACTTGTCTTCCTAACTAGAGAGGCCAGGGAGGCCCCAGAAGATAATCATGGAAGAGAAAATGCTCATTGTCATTCTGAAAGAAGCCTTAGCCAGCAGGTCCCTGCCCTATCTGTGCATATAGTATTTCTGGCAAGGAAAAATAAAGGAACCAAGAAGCTCTCCACAAATCCCCAAGGGTCACCCCATAGACTCCTGGCTGAACTTAAAGGTCAAAGGGTAGACAATAGGTAATATTTTTTGGACAGCATCCATGGTCTTGAACATCCAAAAGGAAAAGAATAACCTAAAAGTAAAATAACAATACTATAAAACAAAACCCCACCAACCACTAGCCAGGAATCTCATCCTGACCTTAATTACCTGGGGGACCAGAGCGGCCAAATACCTACAAGATGACCGGCAGATGGCCAGCTGCTTTTGATTTAAAACGAGCAGAAGTACGCCCATAGCTGCAGAGCCATGCAATTACTGGATTCACCTGTGCAGGACAAAATTCTGTTTTCCAAAAACGACCCTCCAGGTAAGATGCAAGAGGGCCCCATTGGAGCAACAAATGGATCAAAAACTTACACTTTCTCTTCAGAGGAGACCCCAAGAGCTGACTCCTTGGTATATCTGTTACCTAATAAGTATAGAACCTCATTGTAGATACTGTTACTTGAGTCCCACCAAGCAAACACTTTCCTAATTGTGATGACGATCTCTTCTATAAAAATCTCCATCTCCAAAGGGTCTGTCAGCCTCAGCTTCGGGCTCAGCCCATACTGCTTACACTTTAGCTATCTTCAAAACAAATCCCATAACTACTACAAGTCTCAGGTTCCACTGATCCTATCTAAACTAACCTCCCATCCTGATTCACTCCTGCCTCATGAAGGCTTTTAGAAGATAAAACAGCCCCTGCCACCCATTTCCAGTTCTGTCAGTGTAGGGCCTGGGTCTGTCCATGCTCCTGGGGTGCATCTTGAGGACAGTTTCTGGTCAGTGAGCTAAAACATTCTATTTGTTCCTGTGCTCCCTCTGCCCCGCCTGGTGATTAGCTGTAGGGTATTGTTTACTCCACCTGCCTAGGGGGGAATCCTTGTGCAGCAGCAAGGTATAAAAGGATTTCCCCAAAGTTAAATAAACGGCATTCACTGATCTCCTTTCAAATGACCCAGGTCTCTTGTGTGTTCTTTCAATCTCCAGGCCCTTGCCCGACTCGCAAATGATACAGTGGCGCGCAAACTGTACCAAGAGGGTAACACAGAATCGGGTGTTACAAGTCAGTCTATGCCTTCTTGCTGTATTCCCCCAATGAGTATAATTTCCTCTCATTCCAGGCTCACTGATGTTCATCTGTTCTCACTGAGGGATTGGCAATCATTGTTTTCACGCGCATGGTGTTGGTTGTCCCCTCTAATTGTATAGGAAAATTTATTTTATTTTATTTAATATTTGTTCATTTATTATGTATACAGCATTCTGTCTGCATGCCAGAAGAGGGATCCTGATTGGATTACAGATGGTTGTGAGCCATCATATGGTTGCTGGGAATTGAACTCAGGACCTTTGGAAGAGAAGCCCGTGCTTTTAACCTCTGAGCCATCTCTCCAGCCCCGAAAATTTATTCCGTTTTACATTTCCCAACCCTTTCTCCTTAAATGAATAAGCAGGTTTGTTTCTGTCAGGATAAAACAGAGTCAACTTCAAATCACCAGGCAATCTAAATATTGGCTCGTGTCTCCCAGGTTGGGTACTGGCACATTGAGTTGGCTCTCCTGGACTGCCCATCACGAGCTAGTCAGAAAGTAGGAAGGAGGGACACAGCAGCAGTCTGTTCTCAAATGAAGTGGTATACATGCAGACATGCAGATCCTGAAGGCACAAGCAAGTTACACGAAGATGTTGCCCAAGTGCCCGTGATTTCTACTTTTGTTAAAATGCTGCCAAGTATGTTCCTATAACCCCATGGGTGTGCCCTATGAGTAGTTAATTGGGAAAGTGAAGATCCAGGCCTCATTTGCTAATGGTTTTATACTTGGTGCAGTCACCACCCAGAAGAGGACAGCTGCAGCATTACAACCCCTTTCAGGGACAAGGACAACCCTGAACGACACCCGTGAAGGGAATTCTGCACAGTGGGCAGAACCTTGAGCAGTACACATAGGCATACATTTTGTTTGGAAAAAGAAATGGCCAGTTGTGTGACTGCTCACTGATTCACAGGGTAGAGCCAATGGATTGGTGGGTGGTTAAAGACTTGAAAAGAGCATGATTGTGATGGGGAAGCTCTATTAACCAATCACCTTGAAGAAGTGAAGCCCAGTTAAGGCGTGGCTACGTAGAGCCCAGGAAGAAAACTGGGTCAGGCCAGGTGCTCGGTCTCTCTGGGAGAGAGGAACACAAAGGAACTTCCCGTTCTTGTGGCATGAATGTCCCCTTATAACAATGAAAAATATAATTGTTTATCTTTAAGCTGGCGTGGTTATTTTCAGAGTCGAGCTAAATTCAACATGATTGGAAAACTGGTGAGAAAGCCATCTGGGGAAAAAGTATGTGAACAGATCTCTCCAAATGAGAAGAGGCTGTGAAGATGCTGGTGTCCCATGTCAATACTCATCATCAATACTCAGGGCGACTTTAGCTGTCGAGGAGTTTAGTAAGCAAGTAGATAGGGTCCTGTTCTGTGACCAGTCAACCTCTTTCTCTAACCATCCCTGTCACTGCCTCATGGGCCCATGAATCAAGTGGCCATGGGAGCAGAGTTAGGGGTTATGCACAGACTTGACAATATAGACTGCCACTCACCAAGGCTGACCTGGCTATAGCTGCAGGTAAGTGCCAGATTTGCCAACAGCAGAGACTAACACTGAGCCCCAGATATGGCACCATTCCCTAGGATGATCAGCCAGCGACATGGTAGCAGGTTGACTCCATGGGACCACTTCCTTCATGGAAAGGACACTTGTTTTTACTGGAGTAAATACTCAATCTGGTTATGGATTTGCCTTTCCTGCCAGTAATGCTTCTGCCCAAACCACCATCTGTGAACTTACAGAATGTCTGATCCACGGACACGGTATTCCACACAGCATTGCTTCTGACCGAGAAACCCACTTCACAGCCAGAGAAGTGCGAAAATAGTCACAGTTATGAATCCACTGGTCTTACCATGTTCCCCCACCACCCTGAAGCAGTTGACCTGAGAAAGAGATGGAATGGCCTTTGAAGACACAGTTACAGTGCCAATTACATTGCCCCTGGATGGTTGGGGCTGGGTTCTCCAGAAGGTGGTATATGCCTTGAATTGGCATCCATTGTATGGCACATACAATGCCATACATATTTCCCATAGCTAGGGTCCTCGGGTCCAGGTCAGGGGTGAGGAAGGGAATAGTTCCCACTCACTTTCACCTCTTGTGCCCAGTAGGAAAAGTTCTGCTTTCTATCCTGCAGCCTTAAGTTCTGCTGGCCCAGAAGTTTGTTCCAGACCAGGGAGAGCTCCTGTCAGGAGGCAACAAACATTCCAGTGAACTGGAAGTTGGATCCTCCTGGCCACTACTTTGGATTTCTAATGTTGTTAAGCTAAGAAAGGTAAAACAGTGTTAGGAGGGGTGATTGATCCAGATTACCATGGGGAATAGGATTGCTTTTCCACAATGGAGGTAAGAAGGATTATGTCTGGAGTGCAGGAGATTCCTTAGGGTGTTTCTTGGTGCTACTGTGTCCTGTGATTAGAGTCAATGGGAAACGACAACAGCCTAATCCAGGCAGGGGCACAGACCTGTTTTTGCTTTTTACTCTTTACTCTTTGGGTGGGCCACCATCCATTCCTCAAATAAATACGCAGTATTCTTTCTAATGAATGCCTGGCTTTAGCTTGGCTTGTTTCTAGTCAGTTTTTTCTTAAATTATTCTATCTACCTTTTGCCTCTGGGCTTATATCTTTCTCTGTTATATATACCTTAATTTACTTCTTACTCCATGGCTTGCTGTATAGCTGGGTGGCTGGCCCCCCGTGTCCTCTCTCCTCACTCCCCCATCTTCTCTTTTTCTCCTATTTATTCTCTCTGTCTGGCAGCCCCTTGTTCTCTCTCCAGCCTAGCTATTGGTCATTCAGTTCTTTATAAGATCAATCAAATGTTTTAAACAGGCAAAGCAATACAACTTTACAGAGTTGAACAAATGCAACCTAAAAAGAATGCAGCATATCTTTGCACCATTAAGCAAATATTCCACTGCATAAACAAATGTAACATATCTTTAACTAATATTTTACAACAGAGATCCATCAGGAAGGAAGGTATGGGTCACTCCTCCAGGAAAAGAGCCAAGAGCTGCTGAAGGGTTTGCTGAGGGTGGAGGACATACAGAATGGGTAGTAAAGGAAGGTAGCTATAAAGACCAGCTAAGGTCATGTGACCAGTTACAGAAAGGAGGATAATAATTGGCTTGAGTGCTTCTGTCTTGTTTTGTTAAGAATATGTCTGTACAGATTTGTGTTTTCTTTTCCCGATTTCTTTATCATGTAATATAACATCAGTTAAGAGAGTATTGTAGTTATCGCATTTAAGTTTTGAGATACCAAAAGAATGGCCCTCAAGGAACATTGCCATCTATTCTAAAATTTATATGCATTTGCAGTAGTATGCGAGAAAGTTTGTTGGGCTAGCTGGACCACAGTGAGGTTCAGTAGTCAACAAAAACATCTGGTATTTCGACCAACAGGCTGTCATCCTTAACTTAACCAGCCTTGGTTACTCCACCAACATACAGAGCAAGGACACTAGACCCGTAAGAACAATCTGCTTTCTTTTTCAACCTGAAAAAGTTACCAAACAAAAAGATTTCTGGGTACTTCTTCCCTTAAAAGATTATATTTTCCATTATGGAAGCTGTATTTCTTGAGAAAAAAAATGATACTAGCTAGGTAAGGAGTTAGATACAGGGTAACCGGGGAATCTGTAACTGTGTTTCAGAGCTCTGTCTCCTGCTAGTCACAACAACCCTGTAAAGTTAAACTTCTCTCAGAGGCTAGAAGGCCAACGCACTCTCCCAACTGCCCACACAGCTGACTAAGGAAGCCCTGTATCCTCAAAAGACCCTGACTTTATTTTATCACCATATACACTGGAATTTTTATTCTCAGACTGTTGTGGACTTTTCTAGAGGATTGTGGGAAGAAATAATGTAGCAGCCAGACTCAGTACACCATGACTTGGAAGGGAAAATGCTTTATCCAAGACTATGACCCATCTCATAAATATTCATGAAAATTTCTTTAAATTCTGCAATGCAGACCCTATTAGGCTGTTATCCTAATCCATCTTTGGGACGCCGAAATATTTTCTTTGGAGTGTGTGCTTTGTTTTGGTAAATAAACTTCTGCTTAAGTATAGACTGAGTTCTCCTTCCTCCCTTCCTGCTCCCCTTCCTCCCCTCCCTCCTCCCTCTCTCACTTCCTTTCTAGAAAACAAGAATGGAGACCCAGTAATTGAACTAATTTTCCACTCTCAAACAAGACTGACTATAGAACCACCTGACTCAACAGCTTCTTAATTCCTAAAATAGATTCCCAAGTTTTGTCCATAATTTTACGTTTTTCTTTTCTCTTTTGCTATACCATGCTTAATTAATTTTCTGTTACGTAGCTTCTAAACATGTTCTTATTAAACAGGGCAGCCAGAGGGGAAAAAAAATCACATTAAGATTTATGTAGGTTTTCTATTATTCTCTCTCTGGTCTGTCCGCGAGATTCAATACTTGTTAGCACTGGGAGATATCAGATGTAAGAAAGGTGACTAGCTTAAGAGTGCATCATATCTTGATCTAAAATTATCCATTCCACACCTCCATCCAAAATGTCAAAGAAAGAGAAAAAAGGCAACAAAGTGTTTCTGTTGGGTCCAGAGGGGTCGCACAAAGATGAGAACACCACCAAGTCTAATAAACCAGAAGCAAACTTTATTCCAGAAACCAGATCCTAGGAAAACCAGAAGCAAACTTAAAAATAAAAAAATAAAAATAAAACACCGCGGGGCACAGAAGCTTATCAGCTAGCCGAGACCACAGCCAGAGATGGTGTTTGTTAGGCTGTGGCAAAAGGCCGGTTTTTGACCCCACCTTTTATAGTTAGGACACCAAGCATTAGGTCTGGGTAAAGAAATTTTTACAACCTTGTCCTGACCCTTGGATTGGTCAGCGGAGACCCTAAAGAGGGGAATGAGTGCTAATGTCAGTGGGTAACTAGGCAGCGATCATGAAATATGTTTTAGGGGAGATTACAACGAAAGTCACTAATTGCGAGAAAACAGATATCTTTAGCAATTCGTCAGAAAAGGGGCTGCTTGTAACACTAGAAGGTTAATAAATTAGGATTAACTGGTTCTTGGGCTGAGAACTTAGAAGAAAAGCCTTTCACATTATTTTTAGGTAAATTTTCAGATATTGACTGCCATACTTTACAATCTCCATTATCAGAGCTCATTAATTAAACCTTTTTATTTATCCACTGTCTCCTGGTACCTCCGGGTGTAAACTGAGGTCATGCCTCTCCTCTGGTGTCGCCAGTTTCCCATAACAGAGACGGTGTCTGACCCAGAGGTCACATATCTCTGTCTCCTAAAGGTTAAACTCAGTTCACATCTACTGTTTATTAAGGATGGTCAGGACACTGCTCTTAATTTGTAGAGAGACACTCTGGCCTTGTAAATAAAACAGCCAGTTGTAAAATGACCTACGCTTCCCAAACATCTGAGAAAATAGCTCACTGTGAATGAATGATCCTTGATCTGCTGAGAAAGCTGCTGATAGTCTGTTCTCATTCTCCTAGACTTATAACTTTATATTTCTTTATTTTTACATTTTTATTTTCTTATGCCTGGACTCTTCATTTCCAACCATCTGGCCCGAAACAAAGATCACTGGGCTTTGCTTTCCTAAAGGTCTGAACAGGTTAACTAACACTACCAGGTCTATTTTCCACTGGTTCCCTTATGCCCACACGTTTGAGTCCCATTTTCCAAGAAATTAACCAACCAGCTCAGCCTAGCCTGGAGAGAGAAACCTGGACCTGGACCACCACCCGCAGCCCTTTAAGACCTAAATAGTAATGCTTTTAGTTTACAGGAACCCCTGTCTGGAAACCTGTGCACAACAAGGAAGCCACTTTGGGAGACTACTGCAAGAATTAACGACCTCTCAGAAATGTCACATAAGCTCTTGTATCTGCCATCCTTGCCAAGATGCTAAAGAAAAAAAAAATCCTCCATTTTTCCATCCGTCCCGCTTGTTGCCAGGGGAGCTCTTTCCATGCCAGTGTCTCCCAAGTTAAAGGGGGCAGCAGAATGAGATTTCGCGTGGACTCAAAACTCTTATCAGGCCCTCGCCACCTCCTCCTCCATCTTCCGGAGCTGCAGGTGAGCGCCACGCTCCAGGTCCTCGCCCGCTTTCCCGGCCACGAGGTCCGCGGCCTCGAGGCCGGTGGGAACTACAACTCCCAGGATCCTTCGCGGGGCGGGTGGTAGGCGGGGGGCGTACAAAGCGGCGTTGGAATCTAGCGGCAGCGAGGCCGCGCTTGGGGTCTAGCGGCTCGGCGTCCCCGCGGCCTGAGGCGTCATCTGCGTGGGCGCTCACGCAGGGCGGGTCGCTCGGCGCAAGGCGAGAGGGAAGTCGTGGCGGCGGCGTCGGGAACAGCAGTGGCGGCGGGAGCGTGGTGCTGACAGGCCGTGGGAGAAATGGGAGACCCGGGGCCGGAGGTGAGTGGCGGCGGCCCGGGCCTTGGCTCGGCCGAGCCCGACCCCGAAGGGTTTGTCTTCTAGGCCGAGGGCCTCTGCTGGGCCGCGGCCTGGGGCGATTGCTGGGCCTCCGGGCCTGGTGTACGTCCCTGTGGAGCCCTCAACAATGGCGGTCCGGCCGCCCCCAGCCCATGGCCGCCCTAGCTGTAACAGCCGCAGCCCTGAGGGTGAGAGAGGATTAGAGGCGGGCTGCCCTTGCTTTCCAGCTTGCGTCCCTGATCCTGGAGGTTTTGAGCCTGCAGCCCCGCTGTTGGAGAAGGCGGGGAGGGGGATTGTGGCAGCTCGCCTAGGAGGCTAGGTCTCTGCAGTTCCCAGACGCCTTAGCAAAACCCGCCTCCATGCAGTTCCGTGAGCCGGATTTGTGCGTGCTCGTGCTGTTCCCTCAGGGGCTTTTGTCTTAAACTCGTTCCTTTTGGAAAAAAAAATTTCTGCCTACGAGTGTGTGACTGAATAGATAAGCGTGTTTTGGCTTTTGTTTGTAGATAATAGAATCTGCCCCACCAGCTGGGCCTGAGGCATCTGAGTCAACAACGGATGAAAATGAAGATGACATTCAGTTTGTTAGTGTAAGTAGAGCCTGACAGTCGCGGTTTTCAGGACTGAAAGCGTGTGGTAAGCCATTGTGTGCTTAAACGTCTACATTCATCACTCAGCAGATAGGCATGAATGTCACATGCTGCCACACAATGGTGCACAGGACATTTACCTGAAGAGCTACCTGGAGGCTTACCTGAAGGGATACCTGAACTATTATCGTAGACTTCACAAAGTGGGTGGCCTAAAGAATTGTCGTGCCCGTAACGGCCCCTTCCAGATCTTCAGTTTTTCCATTCTGTACTGTGGACAAAAGTCTGATCTCTTTAAGACTGCATTTTGGGTTTTCTGTTTTGAAAGGAGGCAAGAATGCCTTCCAGATGTAGACACACTGGATGGGTTAATGTTGAGGAGGTAGGAAAGGACTGTAAAGAGGGCAGCATCTCAGTGTGGTGCATCTTCTAAGATAGCGTGAGGAGGTCCCTAACTTCTGAGGTCATCTTGTTACAGCACAGTACAATTGTTGGTCACAATGAGGGGTCCTGCATCAGTCACCTGGAGCGTTGCTGTGGTTTTCTCAGTTTATACCTTTGGGCCAGTAGTTTGCCAGCCTTGTGAGCAGGCAGGTGCCTGGGCCCACTCCAGATATGGTGAATCAGGAATTCAGGGTGGAGCCTAGGTATTGTCATTTTGGCATACAATGTGGGACATTTGGATCTCTCCACACTTCATCGAGTGATGATTAAGGGGAAGATAAACAGTTTTGGGTGATTGCCACCTAGAGAGGTTAAATTTGTGTATTTACTATTCTTTTTTTGGTTTATTTTCGAGACAGGGTTTCTCTGTAGCTTTGAAGCCTGTCCTGGAACTAGCTCTTGTAGACCAGGCTGGCCTCGAACTCACAGAGATTTGCCTGCCTCTGCCCCCCCCCCCCAGTGCTGGGATTAAAGGCGTTCACCACCGCTATTGACTATTCTTAAAGAATTAGTAAGCCAGAGAACATCTCTGCTCTCTACACTCCTGAAATGCTGTAGATAGCTACAGCTTGTTATAAAAGCTGTATAGTTCTTTATTGTTCTTCTGATACATATATGGAAGTTTTGGCTAACTGTAAAATAGTGACTATTAAAGAATATCCTACCCGACATTGAACCATTGTGGCAGTCCATTGTGTATGGGGTTGTTATGGGTTGTTGAGGGAGTTCTCAGAGTTATTTTCTTGGCAGTTTTTCCATGGCACACTGCACAATGTTCTTTTCATTTTGAACTTCGAGGATCTGGAGTGAGGTTTGCGGATACATTGTCTTGTTCCTTTCTTCCTAGAGGACTGAAGTATTTTGGAGAAAGGGGAATGTTGGTAATTAATACTACCCCTCCAACATGTGTTTGATAAAGGCTTTTATAACTCGTTAAGAGAGATATTTCATATTCTTCCCAAAAGATAACTCTTCAATATAAAATACAGCCTTCTGAGAAATTGATAGACCATGTAAAGAGTAAGGTTCTAAAAGTAAATTTTAGCCACGCTTAAATCCCGGCCCTCACGGAGGCAGAGACAGGTGTGTATACAAAGTGAGTTCCAGGATAGCCAAGGATAGAGAGATCCTGTCTTGTAAACCCGCCCCCCAAAAAAGGTAAATTGTTTATATCTTGTGAAATAAAATAGTTTGTAACTAGTTAATTAGGGTATTTGTTGATCTGAATTTTAAAAGTAATGTTTAAATTTTATTTTAAATGCACAGCTATTTCTATGTTTACATCAAGAATAAAGAATGTATAACATAGAAAACTTTGTGTGTACTCGTAAGTGCTATCACTTAAATGATGATTAGCGATAGCTTAATTTTACTTGAAGGTCCATTTAGAACCTCAGAGCTGGGAAGGCCACGTAGAAGGATCTTGAATTGGAAGGCAGTCTGAGCTGCTTCCTTAGGAAGTTCTAGACCTACTGTGTGCTGTATAGTGAAACCCTGTCAAAAAAGAAAACAAAACCAACACTGCTACTAACAGCACAAAAGTATCCAGAAACAGAATCTTATAGTTTTTTGTTTGTTTGTTTGTTTTTTTAAGATTTATTTATTTATGTATATAGTATCCTGCCTGCAAGCCTGAAGAGGGCACCAGATCTCATTACAGAGAGGTTGTGAGCCACCAGGTGGTTCGTGGGAATTGAACTCAGGACCTCTGGAAGAGCAGTGAGTGCTCTTAACCGCTAAGTCATCTCTTCAGCCCCCAGAATCTTGTGTTCTTTGTAACACAGTTCTGTTTCTCTGTTAGTTCTTATCTAGTAAAAATGAAAACCAGATTTCTGTCTGAGTTTTTCAGAATAAACTACGTTATAATGTAACATCTTGATTTACTTGGTTTTGATTATTAGCTTGTAATTTATAATGAAATTATGGTATGTGTTTCTGTGTGACTGTTAAAACTGCACAGGAGTAAACTGCCATCGGACAGGAGATTCTCTGGGATATGGAGACTAAGACACACCGCATACTTAAAACAAGGAATCTAGATATGGAGATGCAAAAATGAATCCTTTGTTTAACTTTTGTTGAAATATTCAGAGAAGTACATAGTTCATAGGTGTCCTTGTTTGATATTTGCAAAGGTAATAAATTTAACATTTAAAAAAGATGTATATACTTAATGTATGACTGTTTTGCCTGCATGTACAGCACCACTTGCATGCCTGGTGCCCACAGATCAGAAGAGGGCCTCTGATCTTCTGAGAACTAGAATTGTGGATGGTTGTGAGCCACAATGTGGTTGCTGGAGCCCAGATGTGAACCACATTATATGGTTGTTGAGAATACAGTCTGGGTTTTCTGCAAGTGCTTTAAGTGCTGAATCTTCTCTTGAGTTCTCTCAGTGCAATATATTTTTATAAGTGGTGCTTGTATTGGTAAATTTTTATTGTCAGTTTGACATAAATTAGTCAAGTAGGAAGAAGGAGCCTCAATTGGGGAATTGCGTAGATTAGACTGGCCTTTGGGCATGTCTGTGGGACATTTTCTTGATGGTTGATTTATGTAGGAAGACCCAACCTACTGAACATTATGCCTCTAGGCAGGCGGTTATTTGCTGGATTTAAAAAACATGAGCCAGAGAGCGAGCTCTTGAGTAAGGGTCAGTAAGAGCATTCCTTCTCGGTTCCTGCTTTGAGGTCTGGCTTCCCTCACAGCTGGGCTGTGACCTGGAAGTATAGCATGAACTAACACCTTTCCTCCACAAGTTTATTTAGGTTATGTTATCACAGCAACAGGAAAGTGATTTAGGACAGTGCCTCAGTCAAGAAAGGATAGCACTGATGAGAACTTTTTGTTTCTGCCTGTTAATTACGTTTTCTGTTTAGCAGTATGACCCTTTGTTCAACTTGTATCTTTATGGTTTCTTTTGCAATAGGACATCTTTCCTTATAATTTTTTTTTACTTCCAAAATATTAAGCTAACTGTTAACAGAATTATTCACAGTGCCACTTTAAATATAAAGGCATACACACTGCTGGGAACCTATCATAATCTTCATAACAAGACAAGAGATTCAGAATTTCAAAGCATAATTTTATAAATAATCTGAGCACCCAGATTGAATATTAATACTTACTGTAGTAGAAAGGATGCATGCAGAAAGCATCATTAAAAGTAATACATTATTTAACTCTATGTGTGTGAGAGAGAGACAGAGAAAGTAACTGTTTGCCATGTGTGCAGGTGTAGAGACAGAAAAAGTGTGTCTGCACTTCTGGAGTTACAGGTGCTATTGTGTCACCAGCATGGTTGCTGGGAACTGAACTCTGGTCCCCTGGCATACATGTATCAGCTTAACCCCGAACCATCTTTCTAGTTGACCCAAAGCATCTTTTGACTAGGTTTCTTAGACTACTCATTAAGCAAAATAATATTGAGGCTTAGAAAGTACAAAGTTGTGCGTTCTTAATGTTAGACCTATATATTTGATTTATATATATCCTACCTTTGAATGTCAGTATTTTAGTGCAGCAATGAGATAGAAGAAAATGGCACTGATAGAAAATTCTTTTACAAAAAGCACAGAATACTTTTTAAGAAAATGAAGAAGAAGGAAAAGAAAAAGAAAAAGATTCAAGGAGTCCAGGGAGGGCTGAAGAGATGGTTCATTGGTTAAGAGCACTGGCTGCTCTTCCAGAGGTCCTGAGTTCAATTCCCAGCACCCACATGGTGGCTCATGACCATCTATAATGGGATCTGATGCCCTCTTCTGACATGCAAGTGTACATGCGGAGTACTCATACGTAAAATTAAATAATTTTTTTTTTTAAAAAAAAAAGGAGTCCAGGGAACAGGGAAAAAACTTAGTGAGTAAAAGCACTTGTCCTGAATTCTATCCTTGGAACCTCCATCAAAAAATAATAAACAAACAAATAGATGTGATGGCAAGCGAGCATCTGTAATCCCATGGTGACAGCCAACTAGAGAGGAAAAACCTAACAGCAGCAGAAACAAGAGGGACCCTGCCTCAGCCAGGTAGAAGGTGAGAACTCTTGGAAGGTATCCTCTGACTTGTGCATGCCTGTAGTAGCACATGTGTATGTATTCACACATGTACACACATACACAGATAACATACATGTTCAGAAAAGGCATAAAACTTTATAGTTTATTGGTTTACTATGAATAGTGGTTGGTTATGTGTGTGTGTGTGTGTGTATGTATGTTAGTGGGAATTGACTTTAGGGCCTTCTACTTGCAAGTTGAGTACTATGTCCCCAGGTATTTGAATGTTTAAAATGGCATTGTGAATAAAAGAAGGAAAGCTGTGAAAATGAAAGAACAGCCATATGTGTAGTTTTGGAGATATATGTTTTAATGTTTTCTTTAGTTTTTAAGATAGGAGAAAGATGGCCCATATGACACAGATCTTGAATGAGGTACTATATTTGAACCAAAAAGTAGGCAGTTGGAAACCATTTGAAAGTTTTGAACTAGACAGAAGTAAGGTATATAACCCTAACTTTTGTTTCTTTGAAGTAGAACAGTTGTGGATGATACTTTAATGTATTAGCATCTCTTTCTAAATAGAAAAATTGGTGGTTTTATTTTGAGAATTGGTATTTAATTACAGTAATGCAAATAGTTTATTGTAATATATTTTAAAACTTAGAATAGTCTTGTGTTTCTAATATGTTCTGTATGAGCCTCTCCTGCTTAATTGTAATGGCATTTCGAGTTGAATTCTTTATTTTGTTACTGGTATAAGAGGAGATAAGACTGATTTAATAATTGGTAGTATAAGTTCATATAAAATACCTTATAATTTAATTACTACATGCATTTGTACTTAGTCCAGACATAGGTAGTCATAAATATTACAGGATTAAATATTATAGGAGATAATCTTACTTCATATTTGGATTGTGAACATTACTTCTTGAGGAATCAGTAACTTATTTGATTGGGCAGCATTATGAAATATAATTCAGGCAATGGTGGTTTTTTTTGTTTCACTGAAAGGGAACATGTTAACTTGGAAACTTAGGTAATAAGCAGCAATTTTTTAAAAATTTGATTTATACTTTTAAAGTACCTCTCAGTTAATAGTGACTGCACAATCAAATTGTGCATGTCACTCAGTTTTATTATCTGTATAATAGGATGATTTCAGTAATCAGAATCTCTGTAAAGCTGTTATGGAAATTGGATGGTATAATTTGGAAAACTTAGCACAGAGCCTGGTATGGGGCTTGATACATTTTCTTCATTAGGAGTAGAATAAATGGAGTACTACATGTTTTGGTTTCTCAGATTCAGTATGGTAAAGTTTTAAGTAAAGATAAAGGGGAAGTTGATTTTGGTGAGTGCCTGAAATCCAAGCGATGGGGAGATTGAGGGTAGCTATTGATACAAGCAACATCCAGGGAATTCCTGGTCAGCCTGGAGTAAGGAATGAGATCCCATCTCAAGAGAAAACAAGCCAGTGTGGTGGTATATACTTGTAATCACAGCACTCAGGAGGCTGAGGTAGGAGGATTGCCGCTAATTTATTTTGTATCTGCCGTGCAAATTAGTTAAACGTGTTCTTTACTTACACAGAAGTATTTTTCTTTGGCATGCTTATAGTTTTCCTTTCAGTTGTTATGTCTCCTGTATTATTTTTCTCATTGTTGTCATCAAATACTTGACATGCAACTTATCCAATGAAGGGCTTATTTTGGCTCACAGTCCACAATAGGGAGGAAAACATGGTGGCAAGAATATAGAAGCATCTGCTCATGTGTCTACAGGCAGGAAGCAGAAATTCTGCTCCCTCTTACCAGTCATGGGGTGGTGCTGCTCAAGAGTAGGGAGGGTCTTCTCAGTCCTGTCAAGTACAGTCATCAAGTTCTTGTCTCATTCTATGCCTTGTAAGTTAGTAATCATTTGTTGCATGAGTGAACTTCCCCCCTCTTTTGTTTTCTCTTGTCCTGGGTATTTTTTATTATTTTGTCTCAATTAATATAAATTGTATGACATTATTTTTTTATAGTTGAACAACAGTTGCATATCAGTGAAATGATGTAGTGGTAAAGTTCTGGTAGTCTTGCAGTCTTGCTTTATCTATCTGATCTTATTTTTGGCCATATTATGTATCTTTAGCTACATTTTAAGAATTGTTAAATTTTTTATATTTGAGCCAACATTTTGCCTGGGCTGGTCTTGGGAACTTAATAACCCTCTTGCCTTTGCCTCCTGATTGCTGGGATTTTAGATGTATACTACCACACCTGACTTAAGTTTTTATTTTCCCTAGTACTGGGGATTGACCCTCAGGGCCTTGTGCATGTTAAGATCCCCACCACCAGGTTGCACCACCAATCCCTTGCATACTCTTTAGTCCTGGCCTTGGACTTGTAGCATTTGTCATGTATTACAGGCCTGTGCTGCACATGCCCAGCTTATTTTCATTTTCTTGATAGATTTCTGTAATGTCCAGCTGGCTCTGGCCTGCAATTCCCTAGTATTACAGCCTGGCTAGCCTAGAACTTACCAGACTCTCGGTGCTGGAACTATAGGTGTGTACCAAGACCAATTTCTCTTTTCCATTTATAGAAATTCTACCCCTACCTCTGTGTTTCTGTTATCACCTGGAGACTTTCTTGATTCATTATTTCTGTGTACAGTGTTAAGTTCCTAAAAGTCAGGTCTGATGACACACAACTATGATGCCTGTGATCCCTGTACTTGGGAGGCTGAGGAAGATTGTGAATTTGAGACCAGAATGGGCTGCATAAAAAAGTTCCAGGCCACCCAGGCTCCATAGACCCTATTTGTCAGAAACAAACAAACCAGAAAGTGGAATACAGTGTAACAAGTTCCTAAATAACATTGCTTGAATAATCCAAACTATGGTGATAATATCAGTGGTCAAGCAGATCCATTTTCATCTTTTTTACTGCCTTCTTGAATTTGAACATATGATCAAATGATTGGACAATATCACTACCAAGTGTAGGCTTTAGTCTTAAAGTAGATGATACATCTCTGTTGACCGTGTGATTTTTTTTTATTACTCCCCCCCCCCCCCCCCGCTCTCATGAATGTTCATCTTAACACCTTGAGCAAAAATTCCAGTTCCTTTATCACATTTCATGGTTTTAAAAGTTTTGCTCACCAGTTTTATCTTGATGTCTGGATCACTGTCCAGAAGGATGGTAATTTATGATTTATTAAAACCTGAGAGAAAAACACAATCTGGATGGAGAGACTCTTGAGCTAGATGTTCTTACTTTCTGTCTACAGCAAGCAGCCTTCTTCACTCTGTGATCTCTTAAGATTGGTTGTGTTTTTTTTCCTATGTCCCCCCCCCCTTTTTATTCCAGTGTGTTAGATTTTAAAATTTTGAGTCAAGTTCTCACTTCATAGCCCATCCTGGCCCTTGAACTTCTACACTATCCCCTCAGTGCTAACAAAATAGGCATATACCAGTCATACTGTAGGTTTTAGAGGTTTTTGTTATTTGTTTTTACATTGCTCTCTTTGACTTTTATGGTATGGTTTATGTGCTTACAAAGCTTTATTTAGCATTTCTCTTTCAAAAGTCATTATTGATTGTACTGGTAAGACTACATAGTAGTTTTGGTGCTCAGTGTTTTCCCACATTCTGCACTGATGACTTTGCATTGGCTGTAATCATTTCGGTTTAGTTGAGAGTTTAGTAGTTTTCTTGGGGTGGGAGGCAGGGAGCATCTCCCAAATCTCACTCCCAAAATGTTCATACCCCTAAATTACAGACCTGCATGTTCAGTTGTTGGCCAGGCACCTTTGTGTACATCTGCAATGCTGGCATTGGCATATTTCTAGTCACTTGAACTTCTTTGATTTCTTGATTTTGTTTTTTTGGTTGGTTGGTTTTGTTTCTCATCTATTTTTTTTTCATTGTGCCCAGGTTCTCTTAGGTGCACTTCACTCTTTTTATCATTACCCTTATAAGTTGTATATTATTATATGTCTGTACTAATAAGTTATCTTGTTTTCCCAGTTTTTGCATTCTTCTGTGGTGTTTCTCTAATGTTATTCCCATTGTGATGTTACTTATTAATTCCTTTTTGCCTATAGAATTGAGAGCTGAACTTTTAAGCCTGACATAAGAATAGAAAGAAGATTGGAGAAGAATCTAGATTTGATGTTTTACTCTCTTAAGTTTAGGGAAATGAAGCTAAGTTACTGGTCAAAGATCTTTACGTTTTGTGCTATATACTCTGGTGATCACAAACTTGGATATCTTACTGTTGGTACTCTTCCTAGGTGAAATGTACTGGGTCGTAGTAATCCCTGTGGGTTTAGGTTTAACTTTTAGGTGCCCCTCTCCCCCCTTTTCTTCTTAAAGATACTGTCTCACTTTGTAGGCCATGGTGGTCTAGAACTTGCTGTCATCTTGCCTCAGCTTTAAACTGCTTAGTACTATAGGCATGTATCATCATTCATCTTTAAAAAGAAAGAAAGAAAGAAAGAAAGAAAGAAAGAAAGAAAGAAAGAAAGAAACTGTGAATAGTTACTTTTGCTTGTTTTGTTTGTTTGTTTTTTTCTACTACTTGTATGTCTTCCTTCTCAGAACCAATCCCAACAAAGAACATTGTTTAAAATGCTGGTTTGGTTTAAATGATGTTCATGATACTCATTTCTTCAATTCTGTTTATAGGAAGGACCATTAAGACCTGTTCTTGAATATATTGATCTGGTCAGCAGTGATGATGAAGAGCCTAGCACCTCTCATAGTGATGTAAGTACATTACATTTGATTTAAACTTTTTCACTTGTGTCAGTTAAGAGTTTTTTGTGAAGAGTGAGGAAAGCAATAATAACTGTGTAAGAGCATCAGTGCTCTAGAAAATGTTCATTTCTGTCAGGATGGACCAGCATAGGAGTTCAAGGAGTCGTTCACTTCTATCAGTTCTTCTTAAATTTGTAGGAAACTTAACACTGGAGCGTAATAACTGATAAAAAGAAATTGTAATTTAAAAACCACAAGCTTTTTGCTCACCTCCATCCCCTTCTTTCTTATAACTCTCTTCTGGTACTTACACAGTTGAATTCTTTACTTTTTGAACTATGTGGCCAGAGAAAATTTGTCTTGAGAGAAAGGAAGTGTGAAGTTCTTTCAGGAAATGGAATGTGGAGACTTAGAGCTGATAAATGATTCCAGTCTTCTTTCCTTTTATCCTTTCCTTTCCCCATCCTTAGAATTGGTACATGGGACCTGCTACTTGTGCGGTTGACCTTTAAACCAATGCCATATGCTAAGAGTTGAATTCCTTGAACCCTTCATGGCAATGTTGGCTTTCATTTGTTACTAACTTAGCCCAAATTCCTGTTAATGAGCTTTTCTTGATTAGAGAATTCCTAGTTCTTGCTTGCTTGTGGTGACCAGAGCCTTCTTGTTTTTTGACATAGGGACTTGAGACTTGGATCTGTGATCAAATGGCTCAGTTTAAGATTTCTCTCACTTCGTCTTAGCCCTCGCATTGTGTTGCTTTATTTTGTTTTTTTGCAGTTCAAATGAGAATTAGTCCTGCCTCACAGGATTGTCTTGGGGATGAAATGAAAAAATAAATATATAAGTTCCTTAAAACTACAAATATAAAGCAGAAATATACAACCGGAAGGTTATTCATGGGGAGTTAAGAAAAGAAATCTTAAGGCAATTTAAAGTGACCCCACTTGAGGGAGTTTAAAATTTTTTTTTCCCATTTCAGTAGTACTCTATTCAAGTTTTCTCCGCCCTCATCTTCCACTTGCTGTCTTTTATATACTGAACAGATGTTTTTTTTTCTTATATTGGTTGTTATTACAAGTGTTCTTACCATAGCATCTTATCTTAGCCTGGGGTTAAGCAAAAGAGTAAAGCAATACTACTTTGAACTGAAATTTGTTTGTTTGGTGTATGTGTGTGTGTACACATTTGTATGGATGTGTACAAATGTATGTGCAGGTGCAAGAACACACATGTGAAGGCCAGAGGCTAACATCAGGGTTCCTCTTCATTTGCTTTCTACCTTACTTATTTTACTTTATTTTTGAGGAGCTCCCAATGAACCTGGAGCTCGCTGATTGACTACACTGTCTGGCCAGTGCATTTCGGATTTGCTTGTGCCCATCTCCCCAGTGCTAGAATTACAGATGTCCAGTTGCATGCCTTGCTTTTATTTGGAGGGCATCTAAACTCGGGTCCTCATATTTGTGTGACAAGCACTTTGCATTCTAAACCATCTCCCAACTCAAATGATTTTATTTTTATCATGATTTTTTTTTTACGTTCAACATTAATGCTTATTGTTTTAATGGGGTCAAGGGTAAATGAATCCTGTGCATTTGGCTTCTGTTTTCTTTTGCCGACCTGTAGTGGATTGTTTCTGTCATTCTTATTTATAATAATATAAAATTTGAATTCTACTTACTGGACATGCATCTCTGCACTTGAAAGTTAACATATTAAAAGCATTTTTTTTTCTTCCTTGGTTTTCTTGTTCATGTGGATAACCCAGAGAATGCCTGAATCTAAGGTGCCACCCTCTGAGAATCATCGCCCAGAAATGTGCTCTAGCTGCAGTGTTCCTCTTCCCATTGGAGACAGCAGCTCCTCCTCTGGGAGTTGTGCCAACAGTCCACAAAGAATAGTTTCTCAACCTTCTTCTGTTGAGAATCAGTTGGAGAACCAGAAAAATGATCAAAATAATTCAGATATTAATATCTCTGAAACAGAGACAATTAAATCACAAAACAGTCAGACTCTACCTTCATCATCACTACTGGTCCCCCAAGAGTCTTTGGCTTTTTCTGAGGTCAAAGAAGATTTACCTATCACGATGTCTTCAACTTCACAGAATGGACAGGATGCCATCCTGTATCTCCAGACACAAGTGGCTGAGATGTCCAGAGTCATACGTGATCTGCAGTCCAGGAGTTGTTTTAGATTTCATCATTCTAGGTCAAGTGAGAACTCGTCAGTTCCTTGGGATATGTCCACCTCTAAGGAGGACGGCTTATCTACCGTTGAAGAAGAGGCTGATTGCAAATCTCCATCAGCTGATGACAAAGGACAGCCAACTGACCCCATGCAATCTAGTTTCACGGGTCTTTTGAAGAGAATGGAACAAAGAGGTGTTATAAAGAGGGTGACATTACAGTCTGAAACCGAAACATGTGAGGGGAAGCCTGATTGGATGACCTCTAAAAAACGTTTGGTTCCTCCATTGCATCCACTTTTGAGAATTGCCACCACTGAAGTTTTTAAAGACCCTGCTGATTGCCATCCTTCTTCCTTCATGGGACACAGGGTATATCCTGTGGCCAAGGACACATCTCCTTTCCAGCCAAATCCACCAGCTGAGGGACCCATTATAGATGTACTAGAACATAGCAAAAGAGGAAACACGACATCTCCTTTAGACTCTACCTCAAAAGAAATGGAGGTCATGGGTTGTAGGTTCTACCACGCTGCTTCCATTGCAGCCCGAGCTGCCAGCTATATGGCCTATATGACTCAGTATCAGCGTAAACTCTGGGAAGACATGGAAGATCTGGTTCATGATCCGGAGTTTGATCGTGGAAAAGCAAGGTGTATAATATCTGATGGCATGGATGCAGGACTTTGGCAGCTTTGTACCACCAGGGACATAATGGACTCTGTAGTCAGAGTTATGGCCATGGCAGTAGACTATAGAAGACAGGCCTGGCTTCGACTCACATCTCTCACCAAGAAAACCCAGGAGAAGATCTTACACTTGCCCTTTGATGGTACATCTCTTTTTGGACAAGATGTGAATGCTATTGTTGCAGAAGACAATAGTATTAAAGAAAATGAATATAAAGATCACAATAAATACTATACTCAGCATCGATACTTTTATAGTCACGAGCAGAAAGCACATTATCACAACAGAGGGTACTCCAAAGGGGATTGGTACAAACCCCGGAATCACCCTTATAGATATAGAAAAAAGGGAGACTCTCCAGAGCGACATGGGTATAAAAATTAATACTCTGGATGTTTAGCAGATTAGCCTTCCAAGATCCTACTTTACTTGTTTTTCCCCAGGTTGGGGTCATCTCAAAAAATGAGTGCATGTTTGGAATAATCACAGCTGATGTTTGAGTTCTAGACTTTTGGAATGAAGTTTATAATAAAAAGACTTTAGCTTTATTGGCCAAATGGAGACTTTGCTCAAAGGAGTATTGGACAGGGGTTTGTCCATTATTTTTGTTCCAAAATAAGTCCAGAAAAGGGTACTCAGGAATCTGAATCTTCTGGAATTAAAAGAAAATATGTAGATTCATGCCTCAGGAAAATCTTGTTGGTAAACTGAGGACTAGCAGATTTTGGATCTGGAAACAATTTGCTACTAGATCAGTGTTTACTAAGACTGAAGTGTAAAACCTTCATTTTTAGATCACCAGTGCTTCTGGAACTTCAGGCTTCAGCTTGATGGGTCATCAAAAAGTGGTAGATGTGTTACAGTCCCTCTGTTAAGATTATCAGCTCACCATAGTTCATACAGTTATCAAACTCTGTGAGACTTCAGAATTAGCCATGAAGCTATGTCTGCTGGAATTCCTTAAAATTTTTGCCA
The DNA here is from genome assembly GCF_982192425.1 of Myodes glareolus. NCBI lineage: Eukaryota > Metazoa > Chordata > Mammalia > Rodentia > Cricetidae > Myodes > Myodes glareolus. Next base: position 32,213,688 of record NC_142043.1, on the reverse strand, counting down.
AATCCAATTTACTTCTAACTGGGATGATTAGATGTCACAGGTCTACTTTTGAACTCAAAGTGGAAAAAGTATTTTCCTACCTGTAACATGACTGTAGAAAAGTTAAACTCTCTTCATCCTGACTGAAGACTCCCACACCATCACTGCTCATAACGCTGCATGTGGGATAGCTTTCATTGCCATCAATCCTTGTAGTCTTTGACTTTCCACGCTCTCGTATCCACCACCTGTGAGACTCAGGTGTGAAAGTGGGCCTTCCAGTGAGACGGCCTTCTTAAACCTGTTTTCTAAGCAGTTGATTCTTTTGAACTTGATAGTGCATTACATTCTCAGTACAATAGACAAATGCATCGTCATGGCCCTGGAAATACAGAATATTACTCCCATCATCCAGGCATGCAAATCTGAACTCTTTAAGAGCAAGAATTCCAAACATGCCTGACAATCTGGTCTCTTGAAGTAAAGAGGGATGCCATTAGTCTAGACTTCCTTGAGAAATCCCTGATATGTAAAGTCTGATTGGGTGTTTTCAGGATACACAGCCTGTTTCTGAATATAGGTGATAATACTTCTTACTGAATTCTCGAAAGGTTGGAATCAAGACTTGAGTGACATGTTCTTAGTTGACTTAATTTGTCGTGTAATCCAACTGGACTAACTCTAAGAGATGATTTACATTTTGCTCCCAATAATAACGCTCCTCCTTTCTGGAGCTGGCAGCAGATACCTCAGTTATGTTAGTGTCCCACAGTATCATCTCTCTAATCTCAAGGCAATGGCTGTAGAATATACCAGCCCCTATGTCCTTGTCTTCACAGCATGACTTTTAAAGTAGAAAGTGTCAAGTTTGAGGAGGTCTGAACACGTCACCTAATGTAACTTGGCAGCCAAAAAATCATTTTTTCACAAATGTAATTATGTAATGTCTTGGATGTTCAAACACCTGCTTTTTCTTAATTTTTAATCTGCGTGATCAAAATGTTTTAAGTATACTATTAGTGGAATATAGCACTGTCTTACGGGTTTATGTGGTTTCTGTTTCTTACCATGATCCTTACATCATAGTGGTTGACATTTTCTGTGATGCTAACCTCTTTGTAAGTCAGTAGACAATGCCTTCCTCCTTTCATACCCATAGCCAGCACTCTGCTTAATCTACATTTCTTCGTCTCACTTCATAGACTTAGCTACCTGACCTGGAACTTGATATGTAGACCAGGCTGGCCTTGGACCCATAGTGATCAGCTTAGCTCTGCCTCCAAAGTATTGGAAATAAAGGCCCGGCTGGCACTTCTCATTTGTGCGTATAGATTGAAGGCATGGATTTCACAGCTTGGAAGAAGTTACTTTGTCAGATCATTGTAGGGTACTGTATTGGACCTATTTGTTTTCTTTATGGATTGAACCTGAACTAGTTATCAAGCATTTAGCAAATTTAACCAAATTGTACCACTTTTCTGTGTTGTCAACCGCATTTTACTTTGACTTTCTTAGGTTCGTGCCAGGGCTCTCTAAACTGTCTCTCAGATGAGCTCCAGAAAAAAACAGACTTTTGTAGCTCACAGCGAATTCTTTACAAAGGCGTAGACTCGAGCCCATACCGGTAGTAGTGCAGTTTCTTCTGAGAAAGGAGTAACCACTCAGGCAGCACTGGAGAAAGGGTGCACGCAGCTTTGTGCGATGTTTCTGACTAGTTCGGTTACTACAGATGTTCTTCCTTTTCCATCTTTCCCTGAATTATGCTACATAGCACATATGATTTATGAGATACCCCTGTTGTTCAAAAACGAAACAAAAATAAATAATGCTTGAAGACGTGTTCTTCGAAACTGTTTTGGCATTCCCACCTAATTTATTTGTACCGATTATTGCTTTAAATCATAGTAGACAACAACATAAAAAGCACATGAACTTTAGCACTTTAGTAGTTTTCATATTATTACACACTGTTAAATATGTTCAGGACAGCCCTACTGTCATCTTAGATGTTTATTCTATTCCTTAATGAAGTACATTGCTTGACCACTAATTGTTAAGTCCAAGCAACTCCAAAGGACTCAATTTTCCTGAAAGTAAAGGGTCAGGAAATCACCAAATTAGTGATTAAACAGACAAACTAAAAAAAAAAGTATTTGGCCCTTGAGTCGTTTGTGGTAGAGTGGGAGCTCTCTTAGCTATAGCTACTTGACTCAGAACTATTCCAACATCTTTTACCTGTTTATCTTTTTTTTTTAAACTCTGGCAAACTTGAATGATTATGATGGTGTTATAAAAGTTGATACTTGGTGTAGTGAGACAACCCCAGTAGACAGTACAGTAGAATATAGCATTTAGATTTAACCAGCTAAATATTTAGATTGTGTTTGCAGAGCCTGCAGCAGAATTTCCTATTAGGTTGAGTGAGAATATCACTAGCTTTTTTAGACACTTTGGGGTACTTAAAAGTTTAATGATTTGATTTTCTCAAAAGAGATGTGTTTAGTGATCCTTTCCTTCAAAATGTCATTTCTTGACTAGACGTAAGATGTATTTGAAGACAATATGATTTTTTGTAGTTACTGTGTATAGAGAAATACTATTTCCATTTATTGTTATATAAAGTGCCTTTTTAAATTTTATTCTTATGTTTAAGACCTAACCTTCGATGTGGTGTTTATGTGACTTCACAGTGATTTACCTAGTTTATTATCTTTATTATCTGTACAATTGCACTATTTTCATGTACTTCTGAATGCTAATTTGTTTTTTATAACACTGTTACTAATTTCAGAAGGTTATAGAATAAATCTCCCTCTTTAATTAATGTCACAGAAGTTCTTTTTAGGTTTTAATGATTGGTTTCTAGACATAAAAGTAGCTCTTTTTTTTCCTTGGCATATTTTAGATTTTCTGATTTAGTCATTTATCTCACATCTAACCTTGCTCATCATAGCCATAGTAAAACAACTTATATTTGCTTAGTGGATGTGTTTACTGGGATAGAAACAGCAAGGTCATTTTAAACAGTAAAGTTGATGGCACTATATATTTATATATAGTAGTCTGTGGCAGCTTCCTTGTCAGTATAATTGGTTTTTTTTTTCCTTTTTAAACTGGCAGCTTCTTTGTTAGTATAACTGCATTTATTAGCCTTCAAAATCCTATTTTTGAGGGCAGCATATATTCTTTCAGGCTACTTTACTGCATTATACCTAAGTGACCTGATTGATAATGTCCTTAAGGGCCTGATACATCCAGGATATATACCTCTCAGGTATTGTAAGCAAGGAGGTTGAAAAGACAAAGTCCAGAATTCCCTCTCAGTGTAGAATTGGATACTGATAAGGGTAACAGAAAGGTTAGCCACACTCATCATTCTTGAAGTTCTAGTTTGTTGGGATTCTGCTGAAGGCTTGGGATTATGGGTTAGATCCTTTTAGGAGTAGGAGACTGCAATAACAATTTTTTTCTTCAATGTGAGGCATATTTTGCCCCAGTTTTGCACTGTCCAGTTCCCCTGTTTTTGAAATTTACCCATATGTACTTAATGTTGATGGCTAGACCAATAACTAATTGTTAACTGTGGATACATCTTATGCATGTCATTCGGTTGTCAGGTTGATTCTGTGTGGTTTTTAGTGGACATACAAACTAGACATTTCTTTTCACTTAAAACTTAAAGAAGTTATCAGTAAGTGAGTGTTGATTACTGCATTGAATGCACATTTCCTTCATAATTAGCAAGTTTCATAAACCATTAAAATCTATAGAGTTTCCTTTCCTGGATGATTGATGAGAATGGTGTTTTATTAAATTCTTTTTCTCTTATTAGTGTAGTCCCATTTTTGTACTCCTGTGTCATTTATTTGACTTTATTATAATGCACTTTTGTATTACTTAAGATCTTACTACTGGAGTTTGTGTTCACTTCCTGTAGGATGTAGAGGTGGTCACAGTTCAGTTGTGTCTTGAGAGGGGCTTTAGGTAGCTTCTCAGGCTGCCCCATACATGATTTTCCTGCTTTCACCTCCTAGGGGCAGGGACTTCAGGGGAATGGCACCATGCTGGGCTTTTAGTCATGCGGTCTTTCTAAGGGTTTTGATACTGATCTGTCTTTACCCAGAATCTCTTCCCAAGGAAGTCTGATTTTTTCCTGTAATCTCTTCGATGTTGAGATTTTTTTATGCTTAGCAGAAATGTGTGTGCATGATATATGTGTGTGTATGGTGAGTGTGTGTATGTGTGTGTGTATAGCACATGGAAGCCAGAGGTTGATGTCAGGTGTCTTCCTTATTTACTTTTCATTTTGTTTGTTTGTTTGAAATAGGGTCTTTTATTGAACTATTGAGTTCACAGGGTTAGCCAACCCAAGACTAGCTAGGCAGTGAGGTCCAGGAATTCTCCATCCCAGCCCCACCTCATACTATATATATTACACATGCATGCTACTGTGCTCAGCATTTTACATGGGTACTTGAGTCCTTGTACTTATGTGGCAAGCACTTTATCTATTGAACCCTTTCCCCACCCCACCAAAGGAAAACTTTGCTCAAGTTTTCCTTCCGTCTCTTCCCCATCGCTTCCCTTCCCTCTCTTCTCTTCTTCCTCCCCAACCACCTCCCAATCCTAATTCATGTTCCTAAGTGCTGGAATTAGAAAGTGTGAGCCATTTTGTTCTACTAGCCAAGATTTTGATGTTAATTTGTATATTTAAATGTCATTTAATTTGTATATTTAATAGTCAAAAGCATTTGTGATAAGAATGTATTTAGTTTTTCTTAAAATCTTTAAAAAAAAATACAGGGGCTGAGAATATAGCTCAGTGAGAGAACAGTTCTTGCCTAATGGGCAGAATGCCCTGGGATCAAATCCCAGTACTGCATCAACCAGTAATGGTATGTCTATACCCAACACTTATGATGTGGGGGCAGGAGGATCAGAAATTCAACATCTTTACTACCTACTCTTTAGAGTTCATGGCCCTCATGAGACCCTGTCTCAAAAAGAAAGAAAAGTATTTCAGCGCCAGTCCAGTCTCAGTTCTTCTTGACTCTTGAACTGTGTTGTTTTTTTTTTCTGTAATGTCTCATTTAATGGCATTTTCGTAGTTCAGATTTATATATTGGTGGTGGTGTTGCTTTTGGTTTTGTCTTAGATACAGTGTGTCTATAGTTCATGTTGGCTCTGACTTCAAGACAGTTTCACCTCACTTTCTCAAGTACTGTGATTCCAGGAGTGAGCCATTGTATGTTCTTCACAGATTCATTTTGTATATATTGTTAATGGTTAAATTTATTATCATAAAATTCATTTATAGTATAGCTCTGATATGTTTAAAGTTAACCAATCTTTGGGTTTTAAGGGCTTTACTAGTTTTTTTCTTTGAGGAAGCTGTTGCAGATGGTTTATTGAATTTTTCGAGGTTAGAGTTCTCAGGTTTCTCTTAGAACTTTGAAGACCTTAGATTTTGCTTTTGAGTATTATAGTGTGTTTAGTATTCTTGCCTCTTCTCTTTGGTATAAGTGAAAGTAAATGTATATTTGGTGATATTTTTTAAAAATTCAACTTTGTAAATGCCTCAAGTATTGCTCTGTTAGAGGTTCTGTTCTTCCTTGTACAAGGCTAGCTTTTCATGTGCTCCTTTTCCCCATGAACTTTATGCCATGCTTTTTGTTTTCTCTTCTGTAAGAGTGACTATCACAGCATTCCATTTGAAGGGACACAGAACTCCCGTTTTTGTCTGTGGTGGCTGAGTCACACTCCTTGGACTTATAATGCGGTGTATATGTTAAGTAACTTACTGTGCTATGGACCCTTTGTATCTTTTTCAGTTAGTAAGGCAACACTGACCTGAATAATGATGGGATGAAATTACCTCCAATCTTTAAGACACAGGGTGTGTTGTTGTTGCTTGGTGTGTGTGTAAGGGAGGTGCTTTCATAGAGGGTCTTGTTGTATAGCCCAGGCTGACTCAGGACTTGTTGCAATCCTCCTGCCTCAAGTGCTAGGATTCCAAGTCTTGTTTGAAAAACATTTCATTGCCAGCTAGGTGTGATGTCCCATACCTTTGATTCCCAACATTATGGAGGCAGAGGCAGGCAGAAGATCCCTATCAGTTCTAGGCCAGCCTGATCCGTATGGCCATTTGTAGGCCAACCAAGGCTACGTAGTGAAACCCTGTTTCAAGAAAAAAATAAAAAATCAACAATAACATCCTATTTCTTTGTGGCAATTTTCCTGTTTGGAATGCAGCCCATTTTATAATATCTTAAGTAAAATATATTTAATATGTAAATAACCTCATTTAGATTTTTAGCACAGAATTGTGTATGTATTTATATTTCTTTAATGACCTGTAAAACTCTGTGTATTGTGAATGGTTAGACCACCTGGGTCTTGGTTGCAGTGGATTTAATTGTCAGTTTCCTTTCTGGGAAGAAAGGCAAGGACAGAATGTGTGTGCAGATGTGTCAGTAAGTGATTTGTTTGGTGTGCCTCCACTTTGATGCAGACTCCCTCGGGTCACATCTTTTAGGGACAAATTTTTTTCTGTTTATGGCTGTCCATGCACTCTTGTTAGTACTTGGTACTAAGTTTTAGTTGTCCCTCCTTTGAGATGAGGAATAGCCTTCACTCTTCCGTTGAGGTTCTGCACTACGGCTGTTCTCACAGTGCTCACAACTTCTGTTCCACATTACTCAGACTCAGTTCACTCGTGACACTGATTGTTTTAGTCATAATTCTTATCTCTTACTTTTTTGTTCCATTTTTGTGTAGTGAAACAAAGGTGGAATGGTGTTTGAATTTTAACACTAAAGGCTTGGGCCTCAGTATTAGCAAGTCACTTATTGTCTCAGCCTCCGTTTTTCTACTTTAAGGTACTAACTGGGTGTGGTGGCACACACCATTACATGCCAGCGCTGGGAGGCGGAGACAGGCCATTCTACATAGTGAGTTCCAGAACAGCCAGGGCTACACTAAAGCCTAATGCAGATTTAATTTTATAACTAATTTTGTTATTTTGCATTCTTAGATTACCTATGAATGGGATGAATTGCATGCTTTTTACTTTTTTGAAAATTTCATACATGTGTACCATGTATCTTGATTCTGTTCATCCCCACTCCCTCCTACTTTCCTGGGCCTCCCTAAACAAATCTCCCTCCCAACTTATTGTACTGGCTCTTTTTAAAAATCCCACTGCTCTATTTAGTGCTGCCCATGTGTACATGGATGTGGAGTCATCCACTGGCCATGGACAGCTGTCAGTCACACTTCAGTATCCACTGTGTAGGCAAGGACTGAGAAAGGTATGGGTACACTGAGGTCTGGTTATGGAGTACGTTCTCACATGGGACTCCATCCAGAACAGAAGCCGAGAAAGAGCCAGGCATTCTGATGCTCGTATACTGCAGTAACTGCCTTATTCACAGGAATGTGTGAGGTGACGTCATGAGAAAGGCCAGCTAGAGAGGTCAGAAAAGCCTCCCTACCAGCTGGCTCAGCTGACTTTGGAGGGTGTTAGTGTAGTTGGTCTGCTTGAGTAGCAGCCTTTCATTTAGGGAGAACTGAGACATGCAAAGCCGAGACTGCCATGAGGTTTGCCTGTGTTCAGAATGGTAAGAACAGCCTTAGAGATGTACAGAAATGAAGGAAATGAAACTGTGGAGAGGGTAAGTTATGCATGAAGATGTGTCGGTTCCTGTGACTAAGTGTGTTGCTTGTGTGGCCTAAAGGTTATGGAAGTGTTCAAAAATTGTTTTGTACTGTGTCTGCTCTGCACGTCTAAAATAATTGAAGCTGAAGAAAGACCTCAGCATTGCATTCCTTTCCTGGGGCAGCCTAAGCAGTGAGCGAGACGTGAGGCCTGGTGGAGAGCACTGAAGACACGGAGTGGAGTCCTCCTGGCTAATGCTGCATAGGGTCCTTAGCCAGTGCCTTCAGAGCAGCAGCTGTGGCCAGTAGCTCTCAGTTCTGACTTACGAACAGTTTCTGGGCAGATGTGGAGAAAATGAACATGTGTAAGAATGTTGTAGTTGGCACCTGCAGGTGGTTTGTGCTCGTGTGTTTTGTGCTTGTGGTAATTCCAGTAGCCCCCGACACTTTATCAACTCTGCTTTTTTTCTTTGTTCTCTTTCCTTTTTATTTTTCTGATACAGGATCTCATGTAGCTCAGGCTGACTTTGGACTCACTGTATAGCTGAGGATGACCTAGAATTTTTGATCCTCCTGCCTTTACCTCTTGAGTGCTACGGTAACAGACATGAGTGACCCGCTTGGTTTATGTGGTGCTGAGGCTCAAACCCAGGGCCTTATTGAATGTTAGGCAAGCACCTTAAAGTTACATTCCAAGTTCTCTTTCTGTTTTGAGACAGGGTCTACTCTGTAGCCTAGGCTAACCTCAGATAGGCAGTGGTTCTTCTGCTTCAGCCTCCTGAGTGTGGGAATCACTGGCATGAGCCACTGTGTCTTGTCCTGCTCACTTTTCCTTCCCTCCTCTCTTTTTCTCTGCCCCCCCCCCCCACCTTCTTCCTTCCCTTCTCTCTTTTTCCTCTGTCAGAGGCATCACAGTGGCACTCAGGGTTAAAAGTAACTCTCACAATTTCATATAGTCTAAGATAGTTAGAAATCCTCCTTCAATTCCAAAGTTGTATAAACTCCTGCGCGCATGCACATACGTGTTTCCTGTGCTGAGGGTCTGTCATTAGAAAAATAAATATAGAAAGATACTAACAGTTTACTCAAAAGATGTGACAGGTAGTATCTTAGTTAGCAGATTTGGTGGTACCAGCTTTCTTACTGGTATAAAGTGTAGAATGGGGTATATCTGCATGTTTGGATTTTGACTTTGTTTATATAAAGCAGATATTCTGTGAACTCTGTATTTGTGAACAATAAACTGGAGTGGGAAGGAGATGGCTTTGTAAAAAGGGATTTTTGGTTTTAAAATTATTGCTGAGGGTGATGAATATATATATTGTACTGCATTGTGTATCTCCTGCTTTATCTGTATTTGGATATAAAATTCTTGAGAAAACTTGCTGCCTTTCAAACTGTTTTTTGGGATGAGGCTTGAATCATAAATTGGGCAAAAGGGACTTCTGGTACCTAGAACTTTGGGATTGCAGATTACAAACTAACCTTGGAAAAATGATGACAAAAGTGTTTAAATTTGGTAATGCATTTGTTTCAGGAAGTCTTCCCGACCAAGTATGCTAGGCGGGTGGTTAGTATATATTGCTTTTGCAGTTGGCCTCTGTTTTTAGCTTTTTGAACTTGGGGTCCTTTACATAGCAGTTAAGGGAAATGAAGCTAAGTGAACCCTTGCCTTGGGTCATTTTCTGTGCACCATTTTTACTATTCAACCTCCTATAGCCAACACATTTTTATTGCATTTTTAGTATCTTTGCTAAAAGCCAGAAAGTGCCTTTTGGTGAGTCAGGTAGGAAAATGGTTGTTGAGAGCTCTTCTTTGAGCCAACTTTTGCAGAATGCTTTTCTCTTAACTTCTGTTATCCTGTGAAATAGGTTGAGTAGTTATCTCATGTTACAGAATTAAATTAATTACAGAATTACTTTAACTGAAACCTGGATATAGTTTACTCATGTTTCAGTTAAAATAATTTTATAGGAAATACAAAATTTATTATTGCTACTAAAGTTACCTTTTTGAGATGAGCAGTGATTCAAGAATGTCTTTTTTGTATTATTTAAGCCACTTATATACTACATCAAGCTGTTATTCAGTGATTTCATTCATAAAACCCCATGATTTTTAACATTGTGTTTCTAGAACTTGTCAAAGCAGACTCACTTCTTTAACCTTACAGTTTTATTGAGTTAATCTTGGTAAAATATTTCTGAACAACTGATTTACCTAGTGACAGTAATAAAGAAAAGGTTGGGGATCAACTTTTGGTGAAAGTTGTATGAGAAGTGAACTGAAAGAATTTCTGGGCTGAGTGTGGTGGTGTACACCTTAATTCTCCCCCCCCCCCCAAAAAAAAGCCAATCATGGTAATGTTCACACTTATAATCCTAGTATTTGTAAAGCTGAGGCAGGAGGATTGTTTGGTGTAAGTTTGAGGCCAACTTGGACCACGCAAAATGAGACTGTCTCCAAAAATAGAGGGGGTGAGATGCCAGAAAAAAAATTCTAGGTAACATTTTAGCCCTACACTGGCCTCAGACCTGCTTTTGCCTCCCCACTGCTGAGATTACAGGCATGTTGCTGCCACGCCTGACAAGAAGAGTTTTTTAATAAAACACTCAGTTTGTAATACCAGCCTTCAATAGGCCAGGCAGGGTGATTGCCATGACTTTGAGGGTTGTCTGGGCTATGTTGCAAGACAATGTATTGAAAAGGAAAAACCAAAAGGCTTACATTGTTCTCAGCACTCAGTATTAAGGACAGTTCTTAATTACTAAGGGAGAGTTGACAACCCTATGGCACTCAGCTGGCTAAACTGTATAAATACCTTTCAGAATTGAGAATACAGTGATCTGAGAAGCAGGCATTTGTAAATGAATTTCAAAAGAAAGTTCATCTGTTAGTCATTTATGTAGGCATTTATTGAAGATTAGTTTGGGAGAAATTTAACTGCTAATAAGAATTTCTTTTGTGATGTAATCAGCTCCTTTTAAACACATTTGTGAAATGACCTACCTTTATAGTTGAACAAGCTTTTATAAGTGGGCAAGTTTTCTGTTGCAGATAGAAGAAAGTGGATTTTAACTTAGATAAGAAAATACTTAAAAATTTTAGCTTTTACTTTGGTTAAGTGTTATTATTTAAAATGCATTTAGTGCATGGGCTTTGGATGTTTTCAAAAAGTACACATGAGCTGGGTGCGGTGTTTCAGGGTTGCTGTCCTTCCACTTGGGAAGCTTGAAGAGGTGTATCATTGGGGCCCAAAAGTTGGAGACTTAACATGGGAACACAGTAGGAACCAGTCTCTAAAAACAAACATATACTAGAAAGGTACATATATAAGTAAACAAAAACAATACTAAATGGTTTTAATCAAGTAGTCTTTTGCTTTAAAATGACAATGGTTCTTGGTCTCAACAGGAGCCACTAAACCTGTATATAAGTCACTTACCTTAGTTCTTAGTATTTTGAGATGCCTACTGTATTGTCAGGCTGGTATCCATGCATAATCTTAAGCATGCTTCTCCCCACTTCTCAAGTAGCCAGGACTGCAGGCTTATGCACCACTATACCTAGGCTTAATCAATATGCTTCTATTGGGCTTGGAGAAATTGTAATCCACTCATTTTATCTCTTGGGTATTTCTAAGCAACAAAAGATTCTAAGCTTTACCTCATTCTGTCATCATCTACTCTTGATCATCAATAGGTTTGTTAACAATTTCATTGCCAGTCCTGATTGTGGGAAAATTAGAAACTAGGTATGAAAGGAGGAGACCCTCTAGATAGGCACAACTGCTATAGACATTTTGATTTATACTTTTCCTGATTTGCTGTATGATATTATTTTCACATTTATGTCTATGTGATAAAAAAGAAAGATACTGAAATGTAAGTTTAGCATCACTTTATTGATTAGCAGGATTTTGTGTCAGTTCATAGATTTATTTAGTGATTGTATTTTATTGTACAGTTCACATAGCAGATCACAATTTCTAGCAATGTGGCAGCTTCTGATACTTTCCAGGGAATCCTTGTACATTACATTTGATAAATCTTTTGGTGAAAACTTTGTCAAAATGATAAAATTCTCATTGGAGGTAATTATTAAGGAATCTCTTGCCAGCAGAGTTAGAATTTAAGTTTATAGTCAGAACTGGTTTCTGGTTTAGTGGTTACTGATCTGCAACATACAGAAAAAGGATAGTGTAGTCAGTTTATCACAAAGCTGAGATTGTTCATCTGGATGTCATGAAAGAGTCCTCTTTCTTTCCTTCCCAAGTTATACCATTTGTAGATTTGCAGAGCACTTTGAAGGATAACTTTTTTGTTGTTTTGATGCTAGGGGGTGAACTCAGAGACCTGTGTTTGCCAGCTAGTCACACTCTACTATGGTTCTTAATGTAGCCTGTACTGGCTTCACATTCACTGTAGCCATGACTGGCTTTGGATTCTAGGTCTTCCTGCTTCTGTCTCTGAAGTGCTGGGGTTACAGGTGTTTTTTTTTTTAAATTAAAAGTTATGCTGGCATCTGTCTCTGCTTGAACCTCATGGACATGAATAATCAGGTTAACTAATATCCTGACTTTAATTGCCATTGCTGGGATACCCACGATACTTTACATGTTTAATCTCAAATTAAAAAAAATATTAATAAGTTAGCCAGATGTGGTGGCTCACACCTAAATCACAGCATTTGGCAAATGGAGTCAGAAGAATCAGGAATTTAGACTCATCTTTGACTACATAGCAAGTTTGAGGACAGCCTAGCCTATAAGAGACCCTCTTAGGAGCCACAAAATGTAAAGTCTATGAATTTTATACTGGTTAAGTGATGTGTCTGCTTTTTAACCTCTTGACTTTGTACTATCTTTGTTAACTCTGTGCAGTTCTGGCTCTGAAAGAAACTGAGAGGTCAAAAATAGAGATAAGCCGGGGTGATGGTTCATGTTGCAGTCCAGTTTCTAGGAGGCCCGGGCAGGAAGATGGAAAGTCTGACTTTGACAACATAGTGAGACTGTCTCAAAATGGAGAAAGGAAAGAGGGCCTAGATGTTGGATAGGTGATTAAAGCACTTGAAGAACATGCAAGGTCCTAGGTTTAATCCCCAGTACTAGGGGAGGTGTATTGTTGCTTACTACCTACTTATGTGCAAATAGAAACTCCTCACCAGAATATTCCCTACAGGTTTCCTATATTACCCCCACCATAAAACCTTATCATTTGCTGTCCATATGGAATCTTTAGTTGTTCTTTGTATCATACAGGAGTTAGTCCAAGGTGACCTTGGTGAGTACTTCAAAATATGTGATCCTGGAGATGCTATAGCTGCTAATATTCCAATAAAACTTAAAACCTACCCTTATGTGAATTCAGAGTTAGTTTAGTGTTAGTGTGGCCTTGGTAAGTTACACATCTGAAAACCTGATCTTAGAAAGATCTAAGAATATAAATGATAATTCAGTCTAAAGCCAATGACAAATCTAGCCTGAGTGTATGGGAAGTTCTAGAATTTTATTCCGTGACTTCATACTAAATCACAACAATGTTTTAGCATTAGCGAAAGGTGAACATTCCTAGTCCTAAGAGTTGTGAACCCTTTATCTTAGTTTTATAGGGAATATTTAAGAACTTTCATTTGTCCTAATTTTTTTTTTTTTGAAGTTGGCCTCATGTGTTACCTACTTTTCTCATTGCTATAATGAAGTAGTTGACAAAAGCAACTCAAGACAGGAAAGGGTTGTCTGGCTCACAGTTTGAGCGCTCAGTCCATTGTGACAGCAAGGTCACGGTGACCGGAAATTGAACAACTGTCTGCATCTTCAGATAGGACTTAGGGAGTAAGTAGACAGTACTGGGGCCACCCTTGTAGACGTTTTCAGGGCGTGTTCCCATGGTGGCTCTATATTTATTCAGGTAGACAGCCAAGGTTTAACCACCACAATTGCTAACAAAGTGATGGAAAATTCTCTCTCTGGCGTTCTAATTGAAAGTTTGTCTCTAGGCTCTTTGAGTCCTTGGATTGCCTGCTGTGCTGCTGTCAGAGTAGGGGTTGTTTTCCAGTGCCAGTGAGTTCTGTAGCCACTGAAGCCTATAGTCTAGTGATGTCTAGTGGCTGTGTCTCACTTTGTACCCTTAGCACTGGGATGTGTCCTTCACTCTCGCTGGCTTGTTCTGAGATTCTATTGGGCAAGTGCTTTACCACTGTTTCAGGCCTTAAGCCTCAGACAGAGACTGGTGATAAGTAATAATAATAGTAATAGTACCATGTAACTATTGAACTTGCCTCCTATTATTATTAAGGAGAAAATACTTAACATATATTTCCATGTTAAATTTCTAGCTTCAGAATTGGCAAAGTTTAAAAAGTTAGTGTGTGTTAGCTTTCTTTACTATACTTTTCGCTGAGGTTCCAGCACTGTCTCTCAGTTTACTCTTGAGATTAGTAGTTAGAGTTCTTTTTGTTTATTTTTAAGAAGAAAATAAAACCCAGTGAGTCACAAACAAACAAGATAAAAAAGTAAGAGGGAGAGTAATTGGGAAGAAAAAAGGGATCAAAAGGAGTGCAGAGGGGAGGAAGGACAGGTTGGAAGTGTGAGAAGACAGGGCGGAGGTGACTGATCAAGTATGTTCTATACCTGTCTGAAACTGTTAAAGAACAAACAAGAAAAGGTGAGATGCAATTGAGACATCTGAAGTCAACCTCTGACCTCTGTGTTAGAAAATCTCTCTTCTTTCTCTCTCTCCCTCCCCTTTTCTTTCTTACCTCCGTCTTTCTCTCTCCTCATCTTCTTCTGCCTCTGGGAATTGAACTGAGGGCCTTGTACGTGCTAGGTAAGCACTCTGCCACTGAGCTAAATCCCTAGCCCTTAGCAAATAATGTGTTTTTTCATTCTTTGTTTTTATTTATGTGTGCCATTATATTTAAAGGAAGATTTCTTATAATTTACATATATTTATTTGTGTGCACATGTGTGTATATGTGTGAGTGTGTTCATGCTCTGGTGCATGTGGAGGTCAGAGGACAACATGTGTGAGTCGGTTCTCTGTTTCCACCCTGTGGGTTCTGGGTGAATTTGGATGCTCAAGCTTGGCACCAAGAGCATTTACCCACTGAGCAATCTCACTGGCCCTCAAATTTTTTTTAAAGTTTTGGACAATGTATATTTTAATTGGTGTATTTAGACTTGCCATATAGAGTGATTAACATAGTTGGGTTAATACCGTATTTGTTTATTATTTTACTGCTTATTTGTTGCCTTTCTTTTGTCTTCCTTTTTGTTTATGCCTGTTTGTATCTTTTCCCTTTTCCCCACTTGTAGTTTTGAGTTTCTTGTTTATGTGTATGTATGTGTTTTGTTTTTGCTTTATGTATCTAGATGTTTTGCCTGCATGTATGTTTGTATACCACTGGGCATTCTTGGTGCCCTTGGAGGTCAGAAGAAGGCATCATCAGATCCCCTGGAACTGGAGTTACAGTTGTGAGCCACCATGTGGTGCAGGGAATCAAGCTAGGTCCTCCAGAAAGCAGCCAATGCTCTTAACCACTGGTCAATATCTCCAGCCCCTTAATTCATTCAGTGTTTTGTTTGAGTTCATTTTTCTCTTATGTTAGCATATTAATTACAAAATATCACAATAAATACAATATGTGCTCAGGAGACAAAGTCATCCCTCTTCTTTCCCCTCTCTCCCTCCTACACACATATACACAAATATACAAACAAACACATACATGTATACACACATACATAACACATATGCAAAACACATACATATACACATATACACAAACACACACACATAGACATACACATATATCTGAAAACATATCAGGAAGATTTTTAGAACTATAACAGAAGTAAATGGTTCTTGAATGCAATAACTGTTTGGAAGTGAATGTTTATTGTCTAAGTGCTGATTTTGTATTATGTGGAATAAAAATTGTTTTGTTTCTACTATAGGAGAATTTTAAACACAAAGACTATATAGACCATCAGAAGGATAAAGTTGCTTTAACATTGGCTCGCCTCGCCCGTCATGTTGAAGTAGAAAAACAACAAAAAGAAGAGAAGAATAGAGCATTCAGGGTATGTTTCTATTTTAATTAGAAGTTATTAATTTACAGACTTATGTATAATAAAGATGTAAAGATAGTTCCAAAAAGAAAAATAATAAACAGAATTTTTAAATATTTCTAGTGAGTAATTATTCTTCATAAAAACTACAGAAAATGTCTTGTAATTATTTTTGGTGTTTGTGGTGTTTTGTAGTGTGTGTGTGTGTGTGTGTGTGTGTGTGTGTGTGTGTGTCTGTGGAGAACAGAGCTCAACCTTGGGTGTTTCTTCCTTAGGAACCATCTGCCTTGTGTTTTGAGACAAGGTCTGTCATTGGCCTGGAACTCGGGGATTAAGATCGGCTGGCTGGGCGGTGTGCCCCAGGGATTTGCCTGCCTACTTTGAGCTCTGCAGCTCTAAGCGCATGCCATTATGCCTGGTCTTTATGTGGGTTCTCATGCTTGTATGACATAGTACTTGCTGAGTCCTCCCTCTAGCCCCTGATATTGTTATTACTCAAGAAGATTTCAGTGCAATGATTATAGAGTAAGAAATTGGTGACTTATGAAGTTGATATATACTTTGTGTATTTAAAAGTCACATTGCGCCGGGCAGTGGTGGCGCACGCCTTTAATCCCAGCACTCAGGAGGCAGAGGCAGGTGGATCTCTGTGAATTTGAGGCCAGCCTGATCTATAAGAGCTAGCTCCAGGACAGGCTCCAAAGCTACACAGTGAAACCCTATCTCGAAACCCCCCCCCCAAAAAAAAACCCAAAAAAACAAACAAAAAGAAAGATCACATTGCTACATTAGAACGTTAGGTCTGTATGAAAGTTACTTTTAAATTTTTGTATTAAAACCAGTATTTCTGTTTACTTGACTATAGAAAATTTTAATATGTACATGTCAGTATTCTTGAGACTTCTTTATGGCTATCCTTTCTAATTGTCTTCAGATTAAAATCTCGGGGGGCTGGAGAGATGGCTCAGTGGTTAAGAGCATTGCCTGCTCTTCCAAAGGTCCTGAGTTCAATTCCCAGCAACCACATAGTGGCTCATAACTATCTGTAACAAGATCTGGTACCCTCTTCTGACCTGCAGGCAGACATGCAGACAGAATACTGAGGATACTGTATACATAATAAATAAATAAATCTTTTAAAAAAGAAAAAATCTTGGTCAATTTTATTTATTTTTTAATTTTTTAATTTTTTTTTTTTTTTAACCTGAAGGAAGTCAGGATAAGAACTCAAACAGGGAAAGAATCTGGAAACAGGAGCTGATACAGGGGCCATGGATAGGAAGAGCTAAATACATACACATATTTTCAGGAGTTATAATGTACTTGTTTGCGTGTGGGTTTTTGTAAATAAAACTTTATTGCATGCTGCCATACTTGTTAATATACTGTCTATGGCTGCTCTGATTCTATGACAACAGGAGTTAGAGGTAGTAGTGGAGACTCTGGGCTAAGCCTAAACCGTTTGCTCTTCAGCCCTTTTTGAAAATGTGTGCCGTGGCTCTCTTTGTAAATGGTAGCAGAGACTTCGTGCTGCCAGGGTGTCTGATAGTAATATTATTCATTGACAGAGTCTTTGCGAAGCTCTTTTATATAGAAAACTATAAAAATTTGAAAATGTCTAAAAATTTAAAGCTGAAAACAACCCTTTATATTTCCATTACAATATTGCCTTAAAATTTAGTGTGTTTTTAGCCTTTTTGAAAAACTCTTCAGATATAGTTTATATAATTTGAAATGAGTGACTCATTCATTTTGTCCTTACTTATTTAACACTATTTGGTGACTCACAAAAATATGATCTCACAAAATGGAAACTGTTTGGTCATTATTTATTGACTTGCATCAAATGTTTGTGCTGTAATTTGCCTACTTCCATATTTTTGGAGATGTAAAAATGTAGCAAATTTTATACAAATGGCTGTGGGCTCAGCAGCTTAGTGTAATACATAATACTATTTTGACATATGTGTAGTCTTTGTTAGAAATTTCTAGGTGAGGAGTTTTGGGATAAAGTACACTCTTTATATCACTGATGTAGCAAAGTCTTTTCACCCTAGAAACAGTAGGTCACATAAGTCAACTGAGTTTTTTTTTTCTCATTATCTTTAGGAAAAACTTGATTTTCAGCACGCTCATGGTTTACAAGAATTGGAATTTATTCAAGGACATTCAGAAACAGAAGCAGCAAGACAGTGTGTGGACCAGTGGCTAAAAATGTCAGGTATTCATTAGGGATCACATTTCATTCAGTTCCTGAAATTCCTGGGAGCCTTAAGGTGGAAGGTGTGTGGGTTTTCTTCCATTGCTAGTGAATATAGGTGGTACTGAAATCTAGTTTTAGGGAGGAAATGATAAAAGGTCAGGTGGGAGCACGAGGACCTCAGTGTGAGCCCTGGAACCCACATCAGAGATGCCAGGCATGGCAGTGTGTGTTTGTGATCCCAGTGCTGCAGAGATGGGGCAGGAGATTCCTGGGGCTCACAGGCCAGCCAGCCTCGCCTACGTAGTAAGTTCAGGCAACCAAGAGACCTTGCTTCCAAAAAGGTGTATGGCACACTTAAGGGACACTCAAGCTTTTCTTCTGGTCTCCATATGTGGAGATATACGCACACACATACACACACATAAACCGCATTTAGTTTTTGTCATACTAATGTCACTTCACAACTGTGGCCTGTTTTATAATGGCCTACTTTGACGTTGTAGGACTCAAAACAATTAATTCTGGGAAAAAACATTCATTCCAAAGTGGAGGCAGAATGGGGAGATGTGAGAAGTCAATTTTGTGTCCTATAATGCACTGTAACAAGGAATTTGACAACGGGCACCTTTTGCTTGGACATTTGAAAAGGTAAGGAGGATACTCTGAATTCAGATGGTGAAGGTTAGTCATCTGGGGGACAAGTTGTTTTTGTTTTCTGTAGTGTTAGAGAGCCTATCTAGGGTCTCATTGATGTGTAAACAGTTCTCAAAATGATTTTGTTAAATGAAGTTAGATATACCAGTATGGTTTTAGCTTAATATTTGAAACTCAAGTTGTTTTATGCTATTTTGATATGTTATTTGTAATTTATATTTAGGTTTTCTAGAAAGCTGGGTGAGATTTTAGATTGTTCTCTAGCATTGTAGTGCAGTTGAAATAGTTGTAGAGAAATACAGCCTGTAACAGTAAGTTTCAGGAGACAGAGCATTTACAGGTATTTGTCTGTCTTACATAATCTGATAGAGCATTCCAAAGTAATTACCCAAGGCAGAATTTATAATGCGCCACCACCGCCGAGCTGATAATTAAATGCTCTGTTGTTTCCCATTTGCAGATTAGCTGAGCTTCTTTCTAGTAGATCATGAGAAAGCAGAGTTTTTTTTTGTTTTTTTTTTTTTGTAGTTTCCTTTTTAGGTAGTTAAAAGATGGGTAGTTGAGAGTTTGGGGGTTTCCAGCCATTTTCCTTCATAGACGTCTCAAGAATACAGACAGCTTTGTATGTCTTTTGTGTTCATGCACATCAGCTCCACACGCAAAGCAAACTGGTTTATCTGCTGGAAAATGGATCTTTCTAATGTTGCTTCTCTTGGTTGTGTAGGTTTGACCACTCTCCATGTGATCCAACAATTACATTACGTGGACCTCTCGCCAATTCTTTTGCTTGTGTTGTATGTTATGAACATTTTGTTTCTCAACAGCAGTATAGGGATCATCTTCTCACTAAGGTAAGAACATGCTCTGTGAGCAGATAATTCTTTTTCTAGATAGCCGTGGAATTGGTATAGGTTTTTTTTTCATGTTGCTCTTAATCTTGCAGTCACTAGTGATGCTGATAAAAAATTTTAAATATTGTAAATAAAATGACTTAGGGCGCGAAGTTTGTTTGCTAAACTCCAGCAGTCCTAGAGATTATTATTAAACTGTTACAGGGAGTGGGGTCCCTTGTTGTCCCGGCCTCCCTAGCTAGCTTACACCTGAAATAATCACACAGAAACTGTAGTCATTTAAACACTGCCTGGCCCAATTAGCTCTAACTTCTTATTGGCTAAATCTTATGTCTTGATAACCCATTTCTATTAAATCTGTATGTCACCACGAGGTGTTATTTTTTTTTTAAATGTATTGAGTATTGATTTTAACTGTAGCATTGGTATTATAAACTTGGAAATTTAAAGTTCCTTTTTTTATTGTGTTAGTTTCCACACTGGTCTTAGTGGTGTCGTGGCTTTCCCTTTTGTTTTAGGTAGCTGCAGCTGATGGGCATAGCAATGGCCTTCCTCCTCAGATCATCCAATGTTTTGCATGCCCATCTTGCTTTCTTCTGTTTAGCACCAAGGATGCATGTTTGAAGCATATGTCTGCAAAGAACCATTTCCATCAGCGTTTTAAACTGGGCGGTACGTTAATGTTTCTCTGCTAAATTTCTTTAAATGAATTACATCTGCGAATTTAGCATACTTTTCAGAGTACTATTATCAGTTTAAAACCATAAAAAAGAAATGTTTATATTTAAGTTATTTTTTAAAAATGTTTATTTGTATCTGTGACTATGTTTTAGCCCCTCCCCCTTTTATTTCTATTTTATTTTATTTATTTATTTTTTTTTTTTGAGACAAGGTCTTCCTTTGTATCCCTGGCTGACCTGGAACTTATTGTACTGTGTAAGTGAGACTGCCTCAAATTCACAACAATTTGCCTGACTCTGCCTCCTGAGTGCTGGGATTAAAAGAATGTGCCACTGCTGCCCAGTTATGTTTTACCTATTTTGAGGGATGAGAAGAAACTGGCAAGAAAGCACATATTCAGGATAGTGTTCTTGCTATCTAGGAGGTCTGGTAATGGGATCCTCTACATTTAAGATTTCCTTTTAGCCAGGTGGTGGTGACGCAGAGGTAGGTGGATCTCTGAGTTCAAGGCCAGCCTGGTCTACAAGAGCTAGTTCTAGGACAGGCACCAAAGCTACACAGAGAGACCCTGTCTTGAAAACCAAAACAAACAAAAAAAGATTCCTTTTAATCTGAGGAGAAGGCACCCTTTGTATTTCAGTCTAAATAAATGGTCTACATTATTACTAACTACAAAACTGTCTCTTACTTAACTGATGTTCAGAAGAAGATTGGGTGATTCTTTGTTTAAATTGCCTTGCAATTTATAGTTTATTTTGTTTTTCAGATGAGAAGGTAACAGCACACCCAGTATCATTTCCATCTTTTGCAAAGAAACTTCTGGTCTCTCTGTGCAAAGATGTTCCATTTCAAGTTAAGTGTGTGGCCTGCCACCAGACTCTGCGTTCCCACATGGAACTCACTGCCCATTTCAGGTTTGTACAGGTCTAATCTTAGGCTCTAAGGAAATGCTGGTGAGTTTTTCAGGAGTGGAAGGGTTCAGCAACTATTTTCTATTCTATGTGTCTCTCCTTTAAAAAAAAGATGTCTCGTTTTCCTTGAAAGTCACCAAATCTAGCAGAATGAGAGAAGTTGGAGGTGTGGAGAAGTGTGGTTGGGAAGCATGGGAGATGCAGGATGGCAGAGAGTTCTTCATGGGAGTCAGCATTCTCAGGCTGTCCACCTATCACCACATGGTTCTCAATGAGTCTTGTTCTTTAGCAGAAAAGCAAACATGGATAGAGTATATTCGTGACTTAAGTTAATCAATTCTTAACAAACAGAGCTGGGAGTTGTGGTGCCTACCTATAACCCTAGCTCTTGAGAGGCTGAGGAAGAAGGCTTACAAATTTAAGGGCAGTCTTGGTTACGTGGTGAATCTATCTAAAAGGGGAACAAGTTGGGTGGTGGCAGCACATGCTTTTAATCTGAGCACTTGGGGAGTCAAAGGCAGGTGGATTTATGTGAGTTCGAGGCCAGTCTGGTCTAAAGTGAGTATCGGGAGCCAGAGCTGTTGCACAGAGAAACCTTGCCTTGAAGACAAACCAAAAAACTCCCAAAAAACAAAAATAGAAAAAGGGCAGTTGGGCGGTGGCGGCCGCGATGAAGCCGAAGAGATGGGATAGGACGGGACGACAAGACAAAATAGAGGCTGGAGAGATGATGTCTCAGTGAATAAGAGCACATCGTGACTACTCTTCCAGAAGGTTGGGGTTTAATTCCCAGCACCCACATGACAGCTCATAACTGTTGATTATTCCAGTTCCAGGGGGTCAGATGCCTCCACAAACACCAGGCACACAAAAAGTAAACAGACATGTAGACAAAACACCCATACATGTTAAGTAAATAAATACAGTTAAATATATTAATTAATCAAAAACCCATAATAAAACCAGAAAACAGCAACAAAAAAGAGTGGAATATTGTCTAGAGTTTTTCAGTGTTCTTTCATATATATATATATATATATATTTTCTTTCATATATTTTAATGACCTTGGAGAATCTAATTTGCTTCAGGGTCCTTTAGTAGTTTAGTAGTGCATTTGATAGTGATTGAAATTTTCTAAAGTTTGCTTTAATTTTTTTTTTTTTCCGAGACAGAGTTTCTCTGTAGCTTTGGAGCCTGTCCTGGAACTAGCTCTTGTAGACCAGGCTGGTCTTGAACTCACAGAGATCCACCTGCCTCTGCCTCCCAAGTGCTGGAATTAAAGGCATGTGCCACCACTGTCCGACAATATTTTTAACCCTTGTATATGGATTAGAAAGATAAAATAGAGGTAATGTAAAAGTATTTTAAGATGATAGAGTATCACTTAACTGCTTTATTAAAAATATTTTTTAGTACTTATTTCTATTGTTACTTTAAAATTCTTATCATATAAAGCAAAGAAAACTTATACATTTTTTTTTAATCCAAATTAGGGTTCGTTGCCGAAATGCTGGACCTGTAGCCATAGCTGAGAAAAGCATTGCTCAGGTTGCAGAAGAATTCATAGTAAGAGGTTATTGTTCAAATTGCAACCAGGTCTTTGTGGATGAAACCAACATCCAAAGTCACAAGAATTCAGGACACAAAGTCACAGTTGTTAACTCGGTACAAGAGTCAGTCTTACTTTATTGCCACATCAGTGCAGGGAGTAAACCGCCTTGTGATTTGCATTTATTCAATCAACCAAAATTTTCATCACTTAAACGAGTTATGTCAATTAAAGAGTCCAGCGCAGTGGACTGTGTCATTCCAAAAAAGAAGCCAAATTTAGGTGGCGAAAGCCATGGAGGAATAGCTTGTGTGCAGAGCCAGAGTTCAGCAGTTACAGCCTGGTGTTGTGAGTGCAGTCAGCGGTTTCCAAGTGAAGAGGCGGTAGAACGGCATGTCTTCTCAGCAAACACGATGTGTTACAAATGTGTGGTCTGTGGAAAGGTGTGTGAAGATTCAGGGGTCATGCGTTTACACATGAGCCGGTTTCATGGAGGGGCACATTTAAATAACTTCCTATTTTGGTGTCGGACATGCAAAAAGGAGCTAATAAAGAAAGATGCTATCATGGGACACATCACTGAGTTTCATAATGGGCATAGATATTTTTATGAGATGGATGAGGTAGAAGAGAAAGCCTTGCCATCCTCCTCTGCGGTGAGTCATTTGGATGCTGATAAGCCACCTTCACCCATTACTGTTGTTGATCATTGCCTGACAACAAGTCCTCCAAGGGGCAGGTGGCAATGCCGAATTTGTGAAGATATGTTTGATTCCCAGGAGTGTGTGAAACAGCACTGTATGTCCTTGTCAAGTCACCAGTTTCATAGGTACAGCTGTGCCCACTGCAGAAAGACTTTTCATAAAGTAGAAACTTTGTACCGACATTGCCAAGATGAGCATGACAATGAGATCAAGATGAAGTACTTCTGTGGGCTTTGTGATCTTATTTTTAACAGGGAAGAAGCGTTTTTGAGTCACTATAAGGACCACCACAGCATAGATTATGTGTTTGTGTCAGAAAAAACTGAAACCTCAATTAAAACTGAGGATGATTTTAAAATAATAGAGACCAGCAATTTGTTAAGCTGTGGTTGTCATGAGAGTTACATCTGTAAAGTCAACAGAAAGGAAGATTACGATAGATGTCTTCAAATCATGCTAGATAAAGGTAAACTGTGGTTTCGCTGCAGTTCGTGTTCAGCAACAGCCCAGAATTTGGCTGACATTAATACTCACGTCCATCAAGCGCACAAAAGAGACACGAATGATGAAGATCAGCAGTATGTGATCAAGTGTGGCACCTGCACCAAAGCCTTCCAAAACACCGAGAGTGCTCAGCAGCATTTCCACAGAAAGCATGCCACCTTCCAGAAACCTGCTGTGGCTCCTGTCGGGTCGGACAGAGGAAGCACCTGCACATTTGCTGCCAGTGCATCACATGCTGAGAAGAAACTGAAGCCAGCAAACTATCAGAAACTCACAGACGTGGAGAAAGGGGCTGAGCATGACACGAGCTGCCAGAGTATAGGTATGGCTTTCCAGTGTGGGGCAGGTGTCCGCACTCACACCAGATCATGCGCATGTGTGCTCACCAGCAAAAGCTGAGGGAATGCTGAAAGTAGAAGTGTCAGCTGATGAGCAACCAGTGTGACTGTCACACTGTGTGTGCAGTCTTTAGTAACAGAGAGATCTCTTTCTGAAAGTTACTCAGTTATTTAGTTTCTTGAAGATTTGGGAGTAATTCTGAATCTGAAAATCGTATTTTTCTTAAAATATGAAGGTTCATTAAAAAGTAAATTTTTTTTCTGTGTGTGTGTTTGGGGTGGGTATCTTTCTGTATGTGTTGTGTTTAGCTTTGTATATGCTAAACGAGTCCTGTATCACTGAGCTATGTCACCAGCCCTAGATGAATTACTTTTATATCTCTTTGGCCTTGTTCTTTTTCTTCTTTTTTTTGTTTTGTTTTTGTTTTTCAAAACAGAGTTTCTTTTCTGTAGCTTTGGAGCGTGTCCTGGAACTTGCTCTGTAGACCAGGTTGGCCTCGAACTCATAGAGATCCACCTGCCTCTGCCTCCCGGATGCTGGGATTAAAGGTGTGCACTGCCACCAACCTGCTGGCCTTATTTGTTTGTTTTTTAAACTTATTTAGGGTTTGTTTGTTTGTTTGTTTTAAGACAAGGTCTCACACTAGCCCAGGTTGGCCTGGAGCTTACTTTGTAGCCTAGGATGATCTAGAAATTATATCCTTTCTTCAGCCTCTTAAGTGCTAGAATTACAGTCACGGCTATCATGCCCGGCTTGGTCTTATTCTTTATATATGAGAAATTATAACTTTGCATCAAAGCTTTGTAATAAATAATTAAAATAGTGATTAGAAGTAGAATGAGAAATGGGGGTGGGGAGTTGAGGTTAATTTCTTCCTTTATACTTTCTTTGAACTTTCCCTCCATATGATCAGATTAAATAAATAGAATAGTTTATTATGTTATTTAGAAGTTTAATTATTTTTGGCTAGATACAATAAACCTGTAGACTTTTGACTCTTAACCTGGTGAATTGTAAAAGGTAAGGTAGAAACAGTAAATAAATCTTGGCTATTTCTTTGGTTCATGTTTTATTTTTAAAATTGTTTATTTATAAAGTAGCATTTTTATACTATTTCAAGTAATAAATAGTTTTTAACATCTGTCACAGTCTGTCCACCTGTTGTAAGACCTCTGTAGTAAGGAAAGGAGGGACCTGCAAAGCCATCTGCCATGGGCCTGTTTACCTAGAATCTCCTGATTTCAGCTGAGGAACAAAGCAGCCCCTTGGTTCTTGCCCCTACTAAGGATCTGCTGGACTCCAATATATTTATCTAGGGTAGAGTACCTTGCTTCATCCTCCCCAGGGACACATAGCCACTCCTGGGCCAAGAGGTAGTCTTGGCTCTGAATTGGATGGAGGCATGTGCAGAGGCCTAGCAGCTGAGGGTGACAAGCTGGAATTCTGGTTGGGCTTCATTTTTCACCATTGATCTATTTTTTGACATGGTGTCTCACACTGTTGCTTGGACTGTTCTCGTACTTGTGGGCTCGAGTGACCCTCCTTATCTTGGCCTCCATACAAGCTCGGATGTAAGTGTGAGCTACCACACCTGGCTATAAACCATGGACCTTTTATAGGTTTGCTTGGTAGTGCATATAGCTTTTGATGTTACCTTTAGTTGTGGGTTTTCACTGAGAAAGCAGCTGGGCAGTAGTGGCGCACACCTCTAATCCCATCATTTAGGAGGCAGAGGCAGACGGATCTCTGAGTTTGAGGCCAGCCTGGTCTACAGAGTGAGTTCCAGCACAGGCTCCAAAAGCTACACAGAGAAACCCTTTCTCGAAAAACTAAAAGGGAAAGAAAGAAAGAAAGGAAGGAAGGAAGAAAGAAAGAAAGAAAGAAAGAAGAAAGAAAGAAAGAGAAAGACGTAATCGTACTAGAGGAAGCATTAAGTCTTTAATCGTCTAATCAGTTTTAGTTCTAAGAAAGTAAGAGAGCAGCCACACCATTTGATGTTTGCTTGTGTGTTTTCTTTGGTTTTCTCACTGCAGTGGGGAATGTGTGTTTGTCTGTGTTTCAGAGAAGACAACTGTAGTATCTAAACCTGAGGTTTCTGAGGGCCGGAAGATAGAGCATAGCTCAGAAGTGATACATTGGAGAGGCCTCTCTGAGGCTTACTAGAAACAAACTCACTTCAAAATATTCCAGGGTTTGCATGAATACCACAGGACACTTCAAAGCCTTGTCAAGGTGGAAAAGCTTGGAAGGGGAGGTAGGCTAAGAAATAGAGAACAGGAGATGGAATGGAAGGAGAGCCCGAGAGAACCAAGAAGTAGGTAGTAACTTCCTACCGGCACCTTCTCATGCCTGTGGGGTCAGGCTTTGAAGCTGTGCTCCTGTGAGTGGTTAATTCTCAAATCAGGGGCTACTAATAAATCAGTGTAGATTAAGAAAAGCAAATTCTAGGGGACTGGAGAGATGACTCAGAGGTTAAGAGCACTGGCTGTTCTTCCAGAGGTCCTGAGTTCAATTCCCAGCAACCATACAGTGGCTCACAACCATCTATAATGAGATCTGGTGCCCTCTTCTGGCTTGCAAGCATATATGAAGGAATGTTGTATACATAATAAATAAATAAATCTTTAAAAAAAAAAAAGAAAAGCAAATTCTTGTGCCCAGAGTGGTCTTGGTAAATAACATTGAAAACCATGTTTGTAGGGTTTATTGTGTCACCCAGGCTGCTGCCTTCAAACCTCAGTTTCTTTGAGACTTCCTAAATAGAACATTGGGACATAATTCTATGTATTGTATTGTTGTACTAGATTATTTCTGTGTGTTTCTGATTTGACATAAGTTTATGAGTCTTTTCATGCACACTGAATATTTATGGATAGGGAAATTTTATTTATTTAGTCTTAAAATAAAGACTTTGGACTTCTATTTGACCTAGTACAATGATTTGTTAAAAATAACTTTATTTTCAACAAAGAAGAACTTAATTTCTATTACAAATGACTTTTTTAAAAAGAGCTCTAGCCAGGTATGGTAGTACATGCCTGTAGTCTTGGGAAGTGGAGGCCGAAAAATCAGCACTGTGTCTGGCTTCCCTTCACACTCTTTGTTTTCTTGTTTTGTTTTTGGAGACCAAGTTTTTCTGACTGTCCTGGAACTCACTTGCAGAGATCCACCTGCCTCTGCCTCCCAAGTGCTGAGATTAAAGGCGTGCGCCACTGTTGCCACCTAGCTGAAGAATTAGAAGTTCAAGACCAGCCTTGGTAATGTTGTGTGTTTGAGTCTAGTCCGGCCTAAATGAGATCCTGTCTCAAAGCAAAACAAAAACACAAAGGCCTTACAGGCAAAGGGAGATAGTTTAAGAAGGATATATGATCAGGTATAAAATACCGTAAGTCACATAGTTTAAGTATAGAAAGATTTAGATTTCTTGGAAAGATTGCAGTAGAGATGAATAATAGAAACAATTAACATTTATGCATATTGGACCTCTAATGTCTTTAGACTTGAGGAATTAGGATAGTTATGGTCCATTCTTACTGAATTCATGTTATGGTTTTTGTTTTTTGTTTTTGTATGTGTGTGTGTTCTTAGAGGAGGAAGTTGAGCTTCCAGATGTGGACTACCTGCGAACCATGACGCACATAGTCTTTGTAGATTTTGATAACTGGTCGAACTTTTTTGGTCATCTACCTGGACACCTTAATCAAGGAACGTTTATTTGGGGCTTTCAAGGTATGGTTGGAAAGGGAAGTGTTATGAGGCTCCTCTTCTTCGAGGATGATTCATTTGAGACGGTACTTCAAGCCTTCCTGAGTAGAACATGAAAACAGTGTGTTATTACTGTACATTACTCTCCTGGATTGCTCGTTCACATTTATTTTACTTTATGTATATATGTGTGTGGAGGTCAGAGGACAGTTTGTGGGAATCTTCTCTTCCTACATTATGTGGGGTCCAGGGATCCTTCTTAGGTCATCAGTCTTGGTGGCAAGCATCTTTATCCACTGAGCTATCAGGACGTTGGCCCTAGATTTTTTATTGTTGTTAACATATTTTTCTGTTAAGTATTAGCTCTGTTAACCCAGAATTCATGTACTTTTTTGATACACATTGAAGAAGGATTCATTCAATACCAATAATGTCTCAGGCTTTTAAAAAGAAGCAGGTTGAGAGGATTGTAATGACAGTTACATAAGTTGTTTAAAATCATAATGCTAACTTCAAAACAAAATTTAAAAGCTCAGTGGTTAAGAGCACTGCTGTTCTTCCAATGTACCTGGGTTTGATTCCCAGCAACCATATGGCAGCTCTCAACTGTCTGTAACCCTGATTTCAGAGGATCTGATGCCTTCATACAGATACACATGCAGGTAAAACTTCAGTGTACATAAAAATAAATAAATCTTTAAAAAACAAGCTAAAAACCCCAAAATTCAAGGAAACAGATTGAGATGCTTGTGTTTTGCTACGGTGTTCCTAGAAAGTGGAGTTCTCTCTTGAACTGTGGTCGCCTAGCTGTGGGACTTTTGTTATTTTCAGTGTGCTACAGTTGTCTCTTCAGTTCATTGTTGCTCTTTATGAAGGACCACTTCACTAGATACTTCCATAAACAGACCTATGGGAAGGAATTCTCTGACTTGACTGATGTTTAGTGTAGTGAGTATCTGGTAGAGTTCATTTTTCAGAGGGAATAGCATACAAAGATAAGGATTGGCATTAAAGATAAAAACATACTGATCTGGATAAGTTAGCCAGTCTAATGCTTTATTAAGTCTAGCTCTGCTGATTGCCATACTTTTTTAGTTTTTTAAAAATACTTGGTAATTTTGTGCACACACTCTCTCTTTCACACACACATACACACACACACACACACACACACACACACACACACACCATTTTCGCCCCCATCGCTGTCTCACATCTCACTTTTACTACTGCCACAGAACCCCTTTATGGTAAAGCATGCTCTTTCTATGTTCGTATCTGTGTCCTATGTTCATATCTGTGTATCTTGCTCTCATGAGTATGGGTTGGAGATTTTTTTATTTTTTCATTCAAAACTTTCCACTTCCTTCCCACCTCCCTCCCCTCCTCAACCTCCTCCCTCCCCCTCCAGTCTTAAGAGAGGGCAGGGTATCCTGCCCTGTGGAAAGTCCAAGGCCCTCCCCCCTCCATCCAGGCCTAGGAAGATGTGCATCCAAATAGACTAGGATCCCAAAAAGCCAGTACATGCAGTAGAAATAGGTTCCAGTGCCATTATCAATGGCTTCTCAGTCAGCCCCCATTGTCAGCCACATTCAAAAAGTCCAGTTTGATCCCATGCTTGTTCAGTCCCAGTCCAGCTGGCTTTGTTGAGCTCCTATTAGATCAGGCATACTGTCTGAGTGGGTGGGCGCACCCTTTGCATCCTGACTTTCTTGCTCATCTTCTCCCTCCTGCTCTTCATCTGGACCTTGGGAGCTCAGTCCATTGCTCTGATGTGGGTCTCCGTCTCTGAGCTGGAGATTCTTTAGCAGAGCATGAGCACTTTAATAGTGACTACCCACTGAGGCCGGTGACTGCCAGTCTGTGATGGAATGTTGGTGGCCCACCCAGTGTAGGTCCTCGCAGTTCAGTTGTGTGCCGTGCCGTGTCCAGAAGACAGTGTCTCAGAGCGCTCCTTTATCCCCGGGGCGTTGGAGGGAGTGTCAGAGCTGCACTCTTGAGGGCTGATCGCTCAGCCATCCGTTATCGCAGGACTTTAACTAGTCAGGAGTCTCTGAACTTGAGCCTGCTCAAGAGAAGCCGCTCCGAGGAAGACCAAAGAGCAAGAGTAGCTCTAACCTCTGAGCATAAACAGACATCTTTAGATGGCTGTGCATTGTTCCTTATCCACTGATTTTGGCATACTTGTAAAACCCACCAAACTTTGACTTTATGTAGAATAATACCATCCAAACAATGTTAACTTTTTTTTTTTTTTACTTTGCTCACTATCCATATAAACTTAAGAAAAGTTATGTTTTATGCTTATGGGTGTTTTGCTTGTCTGCTAGTGCTCATGGTGACCTGGAATTCTCTCTGTTGACCAGACTGACCTTGGACTCACAGAGATCCTCCTGCCTCTGCCTCCTGAGTGCTGACATTAAAGGCGTGTGCCACCACCACTCAGCTGAACCAGTGCTCTTAACCACTGAGCCATCTTTAACACATAAATTTGTACGTACGTAGGCAGATTAAAGGAGCCAGTCTCTATCCCCAAGACTGTAAAGCAACAAGATGGTGATGCCTTTGGTGGGACTGAGACAGCATCTCAGAGCTTCAGACTGGCCTCCAGTGTGCTTTGTAGCTGAGGCTTTCCTTGAACTCTGGGTCTTACCTATGTGAGTATGCACCACCAGACCTGCTTTATGTGGCAAACCCAAGGCTGTGTGCATTCTAGGCACACACTTTAGTAACTGAGTTACGTCTTTGGGCTAGTTCTCTCACATTGTAGTTTAGTACTTTAAAGAAAATGAGTATATATAGGTTGTATTTTACCTTGTAAAGGTTCTCTGCTTGACTATCACATTTTTTTATAAACTCAATAGGAGGAAACACCAATTGGAAGCCTCCACTCAGCTGTAAGGTCTACAATTACTTGAACAGGATTGGATGCTTCTTTCTTCATCCTCGCTGTAGTAAAAGAAAAGATGCCGCTGATTTTGCCATATGTATGCATGTAAGTAGGTGTTCTGTTTAAAACCTGATGTCAATCCGAGGACCATTTGAATGTCTTCCCACTTGAACTGTAGTGGCCACATAGTTCATTGTTCAGTGCTGGTTTTATAAAACTGTCTGCATCAGGTTCTACTTACTGCTGTAAGGTCTGGCGAGGACCCACCTCATACTTAATTCTTTTTTATGTCAGTCCTCCAGATCTCTATGTATATATAGCAGATTCAGTTTTTCTGGAATAAATAGTTGAGATGATACTGTACTTGTTGTTACTTATGTGCTTTCACAGTTTAGTATCTGAAATTGAGATGCACTGTTTCAATCAGTGTAGTCCTAGGTAGAACTTCCGTTTGCATGTGCCTCTGCCAGTCACCCAGGGAAAGTACCGAGCCAGGACCTGTTTTATATTAAGTAATCTACTTGAATGTTTTGTGTCACTCATGTCATGTAAATGAACGTTTTAACAAGCATGTCACTTGCTCTTTCAGCCTCAAGAGATTTTTTTCGTCCTTTGATTGAATCACACAGTTAACCTTTTGTATGCCTTCCCTGTGAGGGTTTATTTGCCTTTTCATGAATAGGTGGCCTTTTAGGTCTCCTTCATATAGGTGTAGGTACATGTAGTTTGGCTGTTCCCCCCCCCCATAATGGTACATACATAGCTTATCTTGTGTTATTGGCATCTTATATTTGATTAAGTTTATATTATTTCATTTATGAAGGCTGGCTATGGAATATTCTAACATACTTTTCTAGATATGTGCTCATGGTGAAATAGATTTGAAACTTGCAGATTTCTAAAAACCAATGCTGTTTGTTCCAACGTAGGCTGGCCGACTAGATGAGCAACTGCCCAAGCAGATCCCCTTCACCATCCTCTCAGGAGACCAAGGTTTTCTCGAGCTAGAGAATCAATTTAAGAAGACTCAGAGGCCGGCTCATATACTCAACCCTCACCACTTAGAAGGAGACATGATGTGTGCCTTGTTAAATAGCATATCTGATACTACCAAAGGTATGCAGCTGCCGTCACGGTGCAGACCACCCAAGAGGAGGAGATTTCACTGCTGAGAGAAACAAATAAACTGCTGTCTGCTAGTGAACTGTTGTCTGCTTCCCAAACCTTTGTGCTTTCATACGTCTGTCTTATCTGTCCTTTCTTACGTACTTTCATGCTTGTTCATTTGTTTTTAGCAGGGTCTCTTATAGTTCAGACCAGCCTTGAACTTCTCTTTGGTACAGGCTAATGTAGCAGAGGCTAGCCTTGAACTGCTAATCCTCCTGTCTCTTCCTCCCAAGTTCCAGGATTATAGGCCATCGTTCCTGGCATTGTGCCTTAATTCTTTTGTATTTTAGACTGAAGATTAATTCACATTAATTTTTCACAGCCTTCTTTATGCTACTAGATAAAATCAGTATCCTCTTGTATAAGATATATATTCATGTCTTCAAGCATATTAAAGCTTAGAATTCATACCTTTATTCTGTTTCTGAAATTACAAATTTATCTTTAGATTTTTAGAAAGTATAGTCTGCCACCTGAATGCATCCGATTTTGTCAGAAAATGAGGTGTTAATAGATAAAGAAAGCAAAAAATAAAGCAATTTTTGAACTTGAAGAAAAGTTGAGAGGCTCTTTGAGAGGTTGACCATGACACAGGGGAGTGCTGATTAACCTGTCAGTCCTTGGGTAGAGTAGGCTCCTCCTACTCATTGCTGTGGTTGGTACTTTCCTTTGTGAGTTTGTTCATGGTTAAGAATACTAATGTTCAGTTTCACCACCCTGTATTTTTAAAGAAAGTAGTTTGTAGGAATTTTTTGTTTTTCCTAATTTCTGACATAAATATGAATGAAGAGAATAAGAATGATACTTTAATGTTCCAATAGACAGCTATGGTGATTCACACTTGGTACTTCTAGCAGTTGAGAGCCTGAAACAGTAGGATGGCTATGAGTTTCAGGATAGCATGGACTACAAAGTGAGACCCTGTTTCTGAAAATAACAATCAAAAAAAAAATCCCTAGTAATGAGATATATGCAAAACAAAATGCTGATAAAGATCTGAAGGTTTTGGTGAATGGCCTCAGTGAAAACGCGTTACTTCTCGAGAGTGTTATTGTATAGTTAAACATTTCCAGCTCTGTCTCTGTTTTCTTTTCATGTATTTGAAGCTATATTTTTATTGAAAACTCATAATGAAGAATGTTACTCTAGTTAGCAATCACAGTGAATTCTACAAATTATGATTCTATTTATCTTTTTTGGGGGGGAGAGAGGACAGTGGTCTTCATGACCCAGTTTGATTTGAGATCTAGATCCTCTTGCTTTCACCCACTTCTGATGTGCAGGTACTAAAGGCGTGTGCCACCAATCTTAGTACTCAACTATACTTTTTGAAACAGTAATGAAGGTGGGTGTGGTGGCACATGACTGTAATCCAGCCCTTAGGGGCTGAGCCAAAGGGCACTGGGAGTCAACAGCCAGCTTTGGCTAACGTGGGCACAAGAGTCACAGTATTGATACAAGGTTAAAAAGGAAATGCACTTTTCCGTATTATACCCTACCTTAGTTCTTACCTTCCTACTCTCTAATTTTTATTTTCATCCACTTAATTTTTCTATCTAGACCTTCTTTTATTTATTTATTTACTTGGTTTTTCTAGTCAGGGCTTCTTTGTAGTTTTGGAGCCTGTCCTGGAACTAGCTCTAATAGACCAGGCTGACCTCGAACTCACAGAGATCCACCTGCCTCTGCCTCCCGAGTGCTGGGATTAAAGGCATGTACCACCACCACCACCCGGCTAGACCTTCTTTTAAAATCAAAACAAAATTTAAAAAAAAAAAAAACATAACAAAAAAACCCTGTTCCTCTCTGTCATCACTCCTGTCCTCAGCAATCTCTATTTTTTCTTGGCCACACTAGCGCTATCTCATTTTCTTCTCTCATGCTTCAATTCTGGGACTGTTTCTTAGAGAATGAGAGTGTGAGATCTGTCTGTGTTGCTGTTGTTTGGAGTGAGCACCGCGTGTGAGTAGGTCTGTGTGGGTGCCCAGGGCTGGAGGGAAAGCGACCACAGAGTGGCCTCATGAATGCTCTCCTCCATAGGCCTTTTCCGCGTTGCTTCTACTCAGAATGTATTTGAACTCACTGCTTGGGGGGATCTTAGAATGCAAAGACTGCAGCCCAAGTAAGGAAAGGCATGAGGTTTGATTAAAGGCGAGCTTTGAAACTTCCTAGCTGAGTGTTCTGAGACAGGTTACTCTACTTTTTTCTGAACCTTATTATGTTTGTTAGGTTATAAGAATTGGTGGTTTGTATAAATATGTGTAGCACTGTATATAAAGCACTTTAGGTGGTGAGAGAATCATACTGTCTTTTTAGGCCTGTCATAGAAAGAAACTATTCCAAGCCACTGTGTTTTTAAAGTAGTAAAAGTAACAAGAATCATTACAGAAGAAGGGGCAGGAGGAGTGTCAGAGCCAGAGGTGATGTAGGACTGTAGGGAAGCTGTCTCCAGACACAACAGGGTTTCTGCACATGTGAACTCACAGCTGCTGTGGCAGATGCACAGGGCTTGGACAAGCTCAAGCCAGACCAAAGCCCAGCATGGAGATGGGAGGTAGGGATGAAGTCCTCCCTCTGGCTGCAGAGCTACTGGCAATTGATAGCTGCTGTAGGAGAGGTGTTCCTATCTGTAGACTTTATGGCAACTGTTTTAAGACTGTAGTTTTGGGATAGGGGATTCAGTGGAGCTTTTTGAGCATCTGTTGAAAGCCTCTGTCAAACATGAGTGGATAAAAGCTTCAGATTTGTCTCCATACCAAGCTCTAACCATGCTAACAGAACTACAGTAGAAGTGCTTTTGCTCTTGCTTTCTGTTACTGTGTTGCTGGGACTTGAAGCTAACCTTGCCCATGCTGTCACTCTTAGTTGGCTCTGCCTCCAGTCCTGCAACAGCTTATTCTATATGTAAAATAGCAAGAAGTTCTCTAACAATAGAAGTTTGAGTCTCATATCAGAAACTTAACATTGCCAAGGTCAAACATGGTACATGTTAGAGCAGAGTCCTGTAGAATCAGAAACAACTGTTTGAATATTAGCAAGAGGTTCAGTGACACATGGATGGTATTTTTTTTTTTTTTTGATATTTTTCGAGTCAGGGCTTCTCTGTAGCTTTGTAGCCTGTCCTGGAACTAGCTCTTGCAGACCAGACTGGTCTCGAACTCACCGAGATCCACCTGCCTCTGCTTCTCGAGTGCTGGGATTAAAGGCATGCGCCACCACTGCCTGGCTTCATGGATGGTATCTTATACTTGTAGAATTTAGCTCTTAGTTTTTCAGTTAATTGGAAAGTTTTCAAGAAATATTTCGCTTAGTAAAAGTTAAAAAAAATATTAAAAAGAGAAAGAGAGATTGAGGGGGTTCCTGACTCCATATATTAGTGTCCAGTCATTTGTCCTGGCCCTGAGTCATTTTCTGCTAGTGCAAGGTAGGGAGCTAGATGGCTTTAACTAGTAGTTTTTTCTTCCAGGTCCCTGAAAAATCAGTTACTTTTCAGGCAAGGTGAGCCTTTAAATTAAATTTAGTTGTATCATGGTTTTTGCCTTATTTGATTTTATCTCCATACAGTATATGTAAAAATCTCATTGAGGCATGAAATTCTATAGCAGTTTGACTTCACTGACCTTTTGGCAGCCTTAGCTGTGTAATTGCCCTAGCTGTTCTGGATACTCGCTCTGCAGACCAGGCTGCCTTCAAACTCACAGAGATCCACCTACCTCTGCATCAAGTGTGCTGAGATTAAAGGCGTGCGCCACCACTACCCAGCTTCAATTCTGTTTTCTATTGCACTCTGCTTAAACGGTGCTGCAAAGCCTGGAGTGGTGGTGCACACCTGTGACTTCCATAACTCAGAGACCGAGAAAGAGCTGACTGGCTTAATGAGACCCTTGATCAAACAGTAAGAAACAAAAACTTAGCAGAATATTTCAGTCAGTTTTTCCTGGTAATCCTAATTAGAGGTGTCACATAGGCTGATCTTAGTCCTTCTACATTTTATTCAGAACTCTCTTAGCTTTTCTGTTTCAGGGATGAACGCGTGTACTTGTCACCTAAGTTCTCAGTGAACTTGCTTTACTGCGGGTAGACTATGTTATAACCAATATACTAGCTACTTTTTTAGTCAACCTGCTTAAACATTTAATGAGTTTAGATTCATTTAATAACATCTAAAGGTTTTCAGTCTTTTTTTTTTTAAAGATTTATTAATTATGTATACATATACCAGAAGAGGGCGCCAGAGATCCCATTACAGATCATTGTGAGCCATCATATGGCTGCTGGGAATTAAACTCAAGGACCTCTGGAAGAACAGTCAGTGGTATTAACCTCTGAGCAGCCCCTTCCTGTTGTTTATATATATATGCTGTGATGCAGATGTATTGGATTACAAGGAGGCAGGGTTTAGAAAGCTGAAACTACTTGCCTGTGGTCACTGGTTTTCTTTTCATCAGTGCCATCTGCTAGTGGGTGAGACTTGTTTGGTACAAGCCAGTTCCCATGATGGAGAGATTCCCCACCACCCTCCCCCACACACTGTAAGTTGCTGGCTCTAGCCATGTGCTTTAATAGTGAAGAGGGACATATTTGCTATAGAGTAATGATGGTACAGTTTACATAATGCTGTATATCTGATTTTGTCTTTTTGAAGCTGTATTCAAGAATTCTCTCTATTTCTGTCAGAAGATAGAGATAGGTTGTGAGAGCTCTGCTGAGCAGTCAGCGACAGCTGTCAAGTGCTCTAGCATCTGTGTCGAGCATTTAAACTCACCTTCCTGTCTTTCCAGGCCCCTGAGACTGTGTAGAACTTCAGACATTGCAGTGGGCTGTGTATGTAGCCTGCAACTCTTAAGAAGTACAGTAGCAGCCCTGGCTGTTTGTCCACCCTTTTCCCTCTACTCTGTGTTAAGTATAATTGGTGTCTATAGAGTCAGTCATACAGACTTTGAAATCTATCTTGAAAGTAGATATAAAAGCTCACTTGTGCTATGGCTGTGTAAACTGTTGCGGCAAGAACATGACCTACATTATGTTAAATAATATGAATTGAGTCAAAAGGCCAGTCTGCCTGTTGTTCCCCACAGTTAATCTGTATAGAGGCCTGGAAGTAGAGTGTCTGTGATGTTCACTGTGTGGATGGCTTGGTTGAGGCACAAGAGCATGGTCTAAGTCTGGTTGCCCTGTGCGGGCTATGCATGCAGTTCAGACTGAAAGTCTTCCTGCAGTGTTGGGACATGTGATTTTGGGAGGCCTACACTTTACACTGTAGTACCAGAAACCTGTTGATATTTCCTTTTTGCTCTTTTGTTGTATTTTGTTCATTGATTTTGTTTTGTTTTTTTCTCTCTCCTTTTGCTCTCTTTTAAAATAGACTTTATTATCGTTATTTATTTGTGGTTTTGCACACACACACACACACACACACACACACACACACACACACACTTGTGGAGGTCAGAGAGCAACATGCAGGAGATGGTTTTCTTCTTCTATGTGGCCCCAGGAATCAAATTCAGGTTGTCAGGCTTGGTGGCAAATACCTTTATCAGTTCAGCCTCTTATCAGCTCTTTCTCTCTTTGTTTTTAACATCTAGACTCTAGACTTTAGAGCATGAATTTGTTTTTTAAAACTAAATGAGCTGGGCGGTGGTGATGCACACCTTTAATCCCAGCACTCAAGAGGCAGAGGCAGGTGGATCTCTGTGAGTTCGAGGCTAGCCTGGTCTACAATAGCTAGTTTCCAGGACAGGCTTGGACAAGCTCCAAAGCAACAGAGAAACCCAGTCTCAAAAAACAAACAAATAAATGAAAATAAATGAAATTATTTAATCCCAACACTTGGGAGGCAGAGGTAAGTGGCTCTCTGAGTTCAATATCTGCCTGGTCTACACAGCAAGTTCCAAGACAGCCAAGACTACACAAAGAACCCTGCCTTGAAAAACAAAACAAAACAAAACAAAACAACAACTAAATGAAATGAAAATACTACTTAAAATATTCGAAGCATTTAATGAATTGTGAACTTTTAGTGTTTTTCTGTATTTTTGCAGAAACAAGTACTACTTATTAGTTATTTTGACTTTGATTCAGTTCAAATGATATATTCATGTTATTTGTGTGTGTGTGTGTCTTGCACTGATTCAGGTCCATTTAAATTTGATTAGAAGTAATTAGTCAAATAAATAACAAGGTCATTTCATCACACCAGAAGTGATTTTTCCAGTAGCTGGTTAATCATGGCAGTTTATAGAAACTCGAGGCTCATAAGTCTGTATGACATTAGATGAGTTTCTGCCCTGTGGTGTCATGGTCAATTAAGGCTTTTTATTATCTTTATAAAAATGAGTACCTGTGATTTGAAAATACTGGAGACCTTGTCAACTTTTAATGTTACTAGGTAAGCATCACCAACAAGCCCTGTAGGGCTAGCAGTGGGGTACTAATGCGTAAGCTTGGTATGAGAAAAGGCTTTGAAAATACAATGCGTGGCAAGCATCGCCTGGGGCAGGAATATTTCTGTGAGTTTGAAGCCAGCCTTGGTTACAGAGTGAAATTCTGTTTAAAAAAAAATTCCAGTAAAAACACAGAGGAAAAGAGAGAACACTGTTTGAGATATGAGATGTAGGACTGAGTTTTTAGAAGTGTTCGCATTTGTCTCTTACAGAGTGTGACAGTGACGACAGCACTGGTGTAAAAGGCACTGCAGTAGAGGAGCTCAGATCCACCGAGGGTAAGGGCTCATCCCTGCCACACTTGAGTGTGTGTCGTTGTCCTCGTCTGTAATTCCTTATGCCTCACTTTCTCCATAGTCCTTCTAAAGGGCTTTCTCCTCACAGAAGTTGACTGAAAAGTAACCCTATTTGTGGAAGGCCACACATCGTGGCCATTTGGCCACATCAAGTCCAGCGCCTTGCAAATAAAGTGTTGTAGACGGTGGTGGCGCACACCTTTAATCCCAGCACTCGGGAGGCAGAGGCAGGCAGATCTCTGTGAGGTCTAGGCCAGCCTGGTCTACGAGAGCTAGTTCCAGGGCAGGTACCAAAGCTACAGAGAAACCCTGTCTTGAAAAACCAAAAAGGGAAAAGAAAAAAAGGCAAATAAAGTGTTAAGAACTGTCTTAGTTGGGGTTCCTAGTGCTACAAAGAGACACCATGATAATGGCAATTCTTATGAAAGGAAGCATTTAATTAGGGCTCGCTTACAGCTTAAAAGTTTAATCCATCATGGAAAGAAGCATGGCAGGACATCAGCAGACACGGTGCTGGCAAGGTAGTTGAAAGTTCTACATCCAGATTGGCAGATGGCAGGAAGAGACTAAAACACTGAGCATGTCTTGAGCATCTGAGATCTCAAAGACTACTTCCCAGTGACACACTTCTACCAACAAAGCCACATCTCCTCATAGTGCTACTCCCTATGGATCTACGGGGCCATTTTTATTCAAACCACCATAAGAGCCCACTTTCCTCCTCCTTCAATGAAAAGCTTTTTCCTTCCATAGGCCAGGAAGCTGTTTGGTGACTTAACATTATATCATTTCCTTGTCTAATCATTCTATTTTAATTTTAACTTTTCTATAATAGACTATTTTTTTTTAATAATCAGGGAAGAATGGTAAGTAACTCTTAGAAATAATTCAGGTGGCACTGAGGAAGTTGAAGGTATAATATTATCTGCTGATGAAAGGGGAGCTGTGGTGTTCGCTTACATCACATTGTACAACTGTGGGCTCTGAGGCCAGAATGTAGAGGCCAGACGTGGGAAAGGAAATGTGGCTTAACACTAATGAAACAGCCCAGTTGATTTAATCAGTCTCCCAAGAGCATGTGGTGGTGGAATTGAGGTTGTTTTTTTTTTTTTTTAAATAAATTCATACTGTAGTCTTTTTCTCTTATAGCCAAGTCACAGGCTAATGAAGTTGGCAGAAAATCTATAACCTACTTAGAAGCAAATGGCTTGCCCAACAAGTTTTCCCAACATGATCTTTAAGGTCTAAGTCTGTGCTTAGCATTCACATAACGGTGAGTTAGACAGAGAAAGAACATTAGTTGAGTTAAAACAGAAAGTACTGCCAAGTGGTTTGCCGAGACCATGAAAGATGAACATAGTTAAGTAGGAATTCAGATTTTTGCAACCCTTATTCAAAAACCTGTGACTAATTCCAGGAAAATACCAGTCAAAATTGTAAATTTTAACTACCCACATACTGAGATTGGTGGACTTGCGGCTAACTTGGTAAATCTGAATCGTGTGCAACTAGTTGTTTCAGAACCTCCCCCTTTTGTTATTTTTGCAGTGTATGTTTTAGATAGGAGATTGGATATTTTTATGGTTCTTAGTTTGGGGCAAGAATTACTGCTAAAAGTTCCAGATAACAGGCTGGGACACAGGTCATTTGGTAAAGTGTACCTGCTTACAGTTTGTTGTAAGGTAAACAGTCAGACACTTAAGACCATTCTTGTCTATGTAGTGATTTGGAAGCTCGGGGGGATACATGAGATCCTCTCTCAAAAACCTAAACAAATGAGAGAATCCAAAAGAAGATCCCTTAAACTGTTTACTAGTTCATTTAAAGTGGCTGCATGAAGTCCATTCCTAGAACATCCAAGGGCCGTGACAGTGGTTGATTTAGTTCCTGATGATGCCTTCTCTGATGACAGCATCCAGTCCACAGTGTATCCCTGCACAGGAGGGATATGATCTTTCCTCCATTTTCCTCTCATCGCCTTTCCCCACTTTCCTCTACACAATAAGTAGCTCAAATGTCCTTTCTTGTTGATTTTCTGGTTTTGTTCTGTTTTTGTTTTTGTTTTTGAGATGGGGTCTTCCATACTGGTTAGGCAACCTCAAACTCATAATCCTCCTGCCTTGGCCCCCTATAGCTGAGATTACAGTTTTACACTATGCATGGCTGTATTTCTCTGAAGCTGTGGCTATAGCTACTGTCTG
The DNA here is from genome assembly GCF_982192425.1 of Myodes glareolus. NCBI lineage: Eukaryota > Metazoa > Chordata > Mammalia > Rodentia > Cricetidae > Myodes > Myodes glareolus. The sequence continues at coordinate 32,172,880 of NC_142043.1, read as the reverse complement.
TAGAGAGCTGCGACTGTGCTGTTCCAGGTACCCTGAGATAGTTCTGTCTACTTCTCAACTCTACTGACTCCTTCATGAGTTAAGATGAAGTTCTTTTCTTTCCTTCATCAGAACTTAGCATGGTGTTCAACATTAAATGATTGCTTTAATTAAATTCATTAATTAAATGAGACATTTAATTTCTTTATATATTTTGATGGATGTGATTGAGCTATGTTCTTTCTCATGCCATACATAATTCTTGGCGTATATCTCTTTCTTCTGGGAATATATTCCTAGGACAGGATGGCTGAGTTTGAACTTGACATATTTCCAATGTGGGTGTGTCAGTTGTTACTAGTTGTAATAAGACAACCTCACTGATCATGGAAGTGATTTCTTTTTTGTTTGTCTGTTTTGTTTTGAGACAGTCTCACACTGCAGTCTAGGCAAGCTTGGAATTCATTATGTAATCCAGGTCAATTTTGAACCATGGCAGTCTTGCCTCAGTTTCCTGAGTGGGCTAACAGATGTGAACTCCACACCTGAGTCATTCAGTCCCTTTCATCTTAGTCAAATAATTGTGCATTGGTTTTTTTTTCTGTTTTTCTTTTTTCTTTCCTTTTTTTTTGGGGGGGGGGTTTCGAGACAGGGTTTCTTTGTATCTTTGGAACCTGTCCTAGAACTTGCTCTTGTAGACCAGGCTGGCCTCGAACTCAGAGATCTGCCTGCCTCTTCCTCCCAAGTGCTGGGATTAAACCACCTCCCAGCCAATATATATATATTTTTTTTTGATGAGGATTTTTTTCTCCTTTGTGGGTTAATTTGCTAATTTAATTTTTTTGATCAGTTACAGTGTGTGTGTGGTTATATTTTTGTTGTTGTGTAGTGTGCTTCAATACATCAGGCAATGGCTTTCATGCTTCCTAAGCACGACATCCCTACCCCTCATGAGTGTAATGTTTACTAACTAGATAAATATTACCTTTCTGATGCCTTTTCAGATATTTCTTCCTGTTAGATCAGTTATTAAATTGATAAATTCATCATATTGATATTCCATCAAATATCATTTATGGGTTGAAGATCTTTTTTTCTCCCTGTGGACACTAGTTTTGTGTCTGGCAGATATTTTCTCCCACTCTGTGACTTTGGTTGACCTTTTTTTGTCATTGAATAGTGCCATGTGGTCTATTTTGTTTTTGTTTGTTATTTTTTCAAGATCTGTTTTATTTCATGTATGTATGTATTATGTACATGTATCATGTACATGCCTCATGCCCATGTAAGTCAGAAGAAAGTGTCTCAGATCCCTAATGGAGCTGTGGATGGTTGTGAGCCATCATGTGGGAGCTGGTAACTAAGTCCAGGTCCACTGAGAGAGCAACAAACATGGCTAACCATTCAGTCAGTTTCTCTAGCCGATTTGTTTATGTTAGGGCTGGACTGGACTGTTCAGGCTGATCTCAGGCTCCCATGCTCTGGTCTTCCTACCGTCTTATTCTTTGGAATACCATGGTGTTTTCTGATTGATAAAAGTAGTTTTTTTGTTTTGTTTTGTTTTTGAGACAGAGTTTCCTTATTAATCCCGGCTGTCCTGGAACTGGCTCTGTAGACCAGGCTGACCACGAACTCACAGACATCTGCCTGTCTCTGCCACCTGAGTGATGGGATTAAAGGATTTACCTCCATTTGCTGAAAAGAGCATACTTTTCCTAGATTGCCTTTGTTGTAGCTAGGTGCCCATACATGCGTGGTTCTGCATCTGAGGCGCTCTGCTGTTGTTTTGCTCTATATCAGCAGTATCATTCTGCTTTAGATGCTATAAATCTAAGCTAATTTTATCTGAGCCTTATTGAGGTTAGTTGACAAAAAAAGTAAATGTAATAGCACTTCATAGTATTACCTTGTTTCTGTCCCCACCCGCCTTCCGCCTTCCTGCCTCTTTTCTTTTTCTTTTTTCTTTTTTTTTTAATTTTTATTTATTTTTGAGACAAAATCTCACTGTAGCCTTGACTTGCCAGGGACTTGCTTTGTAGACCAGTTTGGCCCTAAAACTTAGAAATCTGCCTATTTTTACCAGCTCTTTCTCCGCCCTACCCTCACCAGATGAGTTGGTATTTCATTGTAGCCTATGTTATGGGTCTCACAGAGCTCCCCTTCCTTTGCCTTTCAAGAGCTGGTGTTAAAGGCGTGTCCTGCCACATTTGGATTCTGTTTCTTTCAAGTCTTGTCAGGTTTGGTGGCAGGTGCCCTCTAAGCCATCTCATCCAACCCACTGTTTCCATTTCTTATATGTCTCATCCTGAATCTTAGGATGCTGTTCAGTGTTGAAGTAAGTAGCACACCAGTGCTGCTGCAGTCTGCTGAGTTTCTGCATCCCTACCCTGCAGAGAAATGCCTTACCTGTCCCTTGGCACACTAAGTGCATGTGTAAAGTTAACTTGGGGTCATATCCAGATTCTCATATTTCAGAAGACTCGGATTGCATTGAAGAACTCCATTGTATTGTACATTCCTCCATTCTGACTCTGCTTCTCAAAAAGAAATGTGTTGCTAAAATCACAAACAACACGTGGTTAGTTGTCTGCCCTGTTTTAAAGTTCTGTTTTTAAATGCAGATGTGGAATTAGAAGAAGCTATTAGAAGAAGTCTTGAGGAAATGTAATTAAAGCTATTACCACACAACATCAAGTGGCCTTGAAGAGACTCAGGAAAATGAATCCTTTGTTTTCTAAAGGAGACAGAGATCTAGGATAAATGTGTCTAACGTGCTTTATTCTTTCTGTGTTCAGAATCTTGGATTTGCTTTGTATTTCATGTTATTGTGTAAAATTGAATGAAAGGAACAGAAAACATACTTGTGCAAACATAAGTCATATTCTAATAATGGAAGTTATGTTTTTCCAGCTAACTTAGAATTCATGCATTTAGGTTAAAATGAGTTTTTAAAAGGAAAAACGTGTAAAGCTCTTGACTGTTGTATGCTTTCCCTCTTTATTTGTACCGTACAAACGGTTCTAGTATATTTTTTTAGGAATGAAAATGAATATAAATAAAAGGTGCCATAACTCAGCTTTTCCAGAAATTCTGTGTGTTATGTGACCCTAATGTATAATATATCTTTGAGATTATTGGTTATAAGTATCAGAAGGGGGTAATGGAAATTGATTATAGAAACATATTCAAGCCAGTATGGTTCTGTGTGTTGTCATTGCAGCTCTATGCTTGCTCTAAGTAAAGATGCACATTTCTACAATAAAAACCTCTTTCAAACAATTAAAGTGAAACTTTCCATCCCTTTCATCCTTTTGTATGACTTGAAATATGAAAATATATGCATAGAATTAACTTATTTTAATACTAGTCCTTTTGTATATTCATGCAAACCTATTTTTAAAGGTTTTCTGAGCTTTTTTTGTATGTATACTTTTCAAGAGACATTGTTGAAGGTCTAGTCTACTCAGGAATAATCCTTAACTCTTAGAAAAAATTTAGTTTCATGTTGCCTGTCTTCATTTTAGTTTTTCCACTGGGTTATATCTGGTATGATATATTTAGTTCTTAAGTGTTGGAGTTCCATTGCAAGTAAGTAAAAAATCTTTTATCAGTGGAAGAATAAAAATAAGATCTTGATATGTATTTTTCATGTTATTTGGGCAGAAATGTCATATATAATTTTTGAGTCATAATTTGAGAATATTAAACATATTTGTCTTGCTGGGCATAGTGGCACAGGCATTTAATCCCAGCACTTTTGAGGACAACCTGGTCTGCACAGTGAGTTCCAGGGCCGCCAGAACTACATAGTGAGACCCTGTCTTTTAAAAAAAAAAAAAAAAAAAAAACAGAGAAATTTTCTAGCCGGGCATGCCAGTGGTTCCAGCACTGAATCTGAGGCAGGAAGACTACCCTGTGGCGAAACCCTGCCTCAAAAGACTAAACCACAAATTTCAAAATCTGCAGTTTTTCTTTTTGGTGAAGACAGAAAGATGTAGCTTGAATCTTTCTCTGCCCTTTCTCTGTGATAGTGGATCATTTAGTGTGAAATAGAATTTTTGTTTTTTTCAATCCATACTAGAAATCAGTTTTTTAATGTCGCTTTTTTGAACTGAGTGTGTATATATGTCCTCGGTCGTTCCCTAGAGCACATGTGGGCAGAGCTTCCATCTCAGGTGCTGCTTTGAAAGCGATGCTTCTCTCTGCCTCCCATCAGTTTTTTGTTTTTCCCCCCAGAATGTCTTACCTGCTCCCCCAGCTGTCACTCTCTTCTACTTTGTGAGTTGGGCTTCCAGGGGTTTGCCACCACGCCTAGCCCTACTTAGATTTTTTTTTTTAAGTTGATATGGTGTTATTTATATTGTAAAGTCAACCAGACTGTGCTTTAATTTTCTTCTGTGTTTGTTTTTAAGCTGGTGTCTCTATGCAGCCCAGGCTGCTTTAACATTTTATGTTAAAGTGTCAAACAAGGCTATACTCCTCACGAGTATAACCTTAAACACACTTGCAGAAGCTTGCTAAACAACAAGAAGGGCAGCCTTGAAAGTAGCTAAGCAGATGGGGAGCAAGAAGAAACATTCGCATTTCTTTGCCAGGACCTCCACATCCAAGCGTGGTGCATACTGATAGTCTATTAGGGAGCTGTTGTGTTAAGTGTGTGGCTCAGGTTTGTCTAGCGTGCCTGAGATCAGGGGCTCACTCCCACCCAGCAGCTCACACAGCATGCACAACAGATTTCATGGGCTGCAGTAGGCAGCCGCTGAACCTTCTGGTTGGACAAGAAAGGGAAATTTCACTGAGGCTCTCTTGAAGAGGTAACAGTGTTCTTTAACAAGCTGACATCATCACTAAATGATTTTTAAAATATTTAAATATTTCTAATATTTACAACAATTGTTTTCATTTCATCATTATTCATTTGTTCACAAAGTATTGTGTATCTGCTGAGTGATAGCAGCTGCTTGAAGTACATGAGATGTGACAGTGATCCTAAGAGCTCCTGTCCCTCTACTGCTCAGACATGGAGAATGGGCTATATGAATAGTATTGGGTAAACCATCTCTTAGGGACAGTGTGGTAAATAAAGAAAGGAAGAGAACAGTGCAGGACTCAGACCTGGGGCAGCACACATGCTAGGCAGGCACTCCACCACTTGTTCTTTCCAGCCCTAGAATTACTTCTTGTTTTGAGCCAGCATCTTGCTGTGTAGCCTAGGTTAGCCTCCAATTCAAGGGTCCTCCTGCCTCAGCCTTCTGCTGCTGGGATTACAGGTAGGCATCCACTACACTCATTTTTAAAACTGTTGAGGAAACATCTCACTGCTAAGTGAACTTAAGCAGATTCAAAGGAGGAGAAGGAATGAGCCTTGGAAAAAACACACAAGGTGTCCCCTGACTTGTGGTTTGATTTAGGGTTTTGAAAAAAATTACACACACTTGATACTTTCCTTGTTTCCTCTGTGGTGAGCCACTGGTGGTTTCTGAGACATTGTGTGATCTACTGTGGTTCTTTACATCCTGTATTGAGGATTCACAGCAGAGGCAGGATAGGTGCTGAGAGTGCAGATGGCGCTCTGCAGTCACCCAGGGAAGACTGGCAGGTGACGATGGGATTGGAAGAGTCAAGATGTAGTTTGAAGGGAGAATTGGGACTTACTAATGGGTTGGGTCTAGAATATGAAAGAGTACAGAGTGATTCTAGGCTGGGAACCTGAAAATTACCAAGCCTGCAACAAAACACTCTGCTGGTTTTGAAACCAAAATAAACACAACCAGGAGGTAAACAGCAAAGATTTAAGATCTACTGGGCAGGGAGAGCATGGGAGCCATTCCCAAAGCAAAGCTCTCCACAAACTCGGGAAGAGCTGGGCCATGCGTAGTCCTATTTATTATATAGCCCATATCCCACTCTGAGGCATGCTAGTTTAAGGTCAGAGTTTACAAAGAGACTTCACATACCTTTAGACAGGAGCATACATGTGGCAGATTATAGTCTGAAGATGCCTCTGTGTGCTCAGCTTGTGAAATAAAATATATCCTTGTCTGCTACATTAGTGCCTTTTGCTGTGACAAAACACCATAACCAAGGCCACTAAGAAATCATTTAATTGGGCTTAGTTACTGGGGGTCAGAATCCTCGTTGGCAGCAAAGACAGGTTCTGAGCACTCATCTCAAACCCAAGCAGGAGGCAAAGGGACACAGAGTAGCTCATCTTCCGCAATCTGCTTGCAGTGACACTTCCTCCACGCATGACCCTACCCAAACAGCCACCAACTGAGGATCAAGTGTTCAAATGCCAGAGAGCATGAGAGACATCTCATTCAAACCTTTGCATCTGCCTTGCTTAGTTACTAACCTAGAACAGAGGCAGATGTTGTACCACTGACCTATGTCTGCAACCCCTTTTACTTTTTGAGACCTTGGACTCTTGTCAAAACTACCCAGCCTAGCCCCGAACTCATTTTGCCCCAGACATGATCCAGAGGCGCTCGCCTTAGACCCGAGACCTGCCCAAGTTTACAAGGCATTCATGTCTGTGTCGTGAAATGACCGTGTATAGTGAAGCCAGATAATCCACTGTTCCTTAATATATAAAATGGGGTGGGGGGACCTGAAAGTCAAACGTTCTTAAAGGGCCCTGACTGTTCAGTAATCGAATGGCCTTGAGTCTGACTAAACGTTGTAAATCAGTTTCAAGTTTCTCATTTTCTGTGCCTTGTGCATTGAGAGGACAAAACACAACTTTAACTAGACACGGCTTTGTATTTCAACCCTGCTCCATCTCTTACTGACATTTACAGCTTCTCACACGGGAACCTAGTGAATATTATTCACAGAGGATTTCAGTAAGTTGGGTGTAAAATAATAATCCTCTCATTAGGAAGGTGAGACAGTAGGAATGCACTGGGCTTCTTCTCCTTATTTGTAGCACCGTGTTGTCCAGGCTCTCCTGTCCTCTTAGGAGCCTGCCTGGTAACCGGACAGGTCGGGCAAGTAGAAACTGAATTAATTGTCTTCTGTTCCACAAGGGGACCTTCTTTCCCACGTCACAGACTGCACGATTTTTGTCCTTGCTGGGAATTGTGGGTGCGGGGATAAACAGCTGAAGCCACCGGCGAGCAAGCAGCCCGGTGGGAGACTTGAAGACAGGCTCCCGGACAGGGTCCCCCCCACCCACGTGCCGGGCGGCTGCGTCCGCGCCTGCCCTTGTTTGGCCGCGGCGGCCTCGGGGGCGGTGCCGTCCGCGTCAGCGGCGCCCGCGGTGACGGCGACGTGCGGCCCGCGCCACTGCTGCCCGCGAACGCCGCGGACCCCCGGAGCTCATGGCCCAGGCGAAGATCAGCGCCAAGGCCCACGAGGGTCGCTTCTGTCGCTCCTCGTCCATGGCCGATCGCTCCAGCCGCCTGCTGGAGAGCCTGGACCAGCTGGAGCTCAGGTGAGGACGGGCGAGCGGGCAAGAGCACTGGGGGCGCTCCGGGTGGGCTCCCCTTCCCCCGGCGTGCGCGGCCTTCCCAACTTCCGGAACCTTCTGTGTGGTTCCCGCTACCTTTAACTTTCAAGTTGCCAGTAATGCTCTTTGGAGGGAGGCAGCAGTTTAGTGTTGGTCCTCACCCCCCCCCCCCATTGTAGTAAGTTTCTTTACCCCAAACCATTTCATAGTAACACAAGAGTAAGGAAAATTCCAAACTGCCCCTCCCACGGCCAGTGAGAATTAGATCCACCAGGGGCCGCAGGGGGTGCCGGAGTTGGATAGCGTCTTTCGTTCCAACCACGTGCAGTGCCCTCCACAGTCTGTCCTTATCTGTTGTGCCTTTAGAAGATACGGGTGGTGACACCTTAGAAGCGGCAGCCACAGGCCTGAAAACACGAAAGGCAGGAGTCACACACGGTCTACCTAAGGTTCTATCACGGGATCAGTCTCGTAGGAAAATATTGAATACTAGCAAATGCTGCAAATACTTCGTTGCCTATAACAATTTGAGACCTTACGGATCTGGTGGAAACGTTAACGCCTTCAAAGTTGTGCAAGTTTTGGTTGTGTGCGGGTATTGTTCAATGAGAATCTTATCAGGGCACCTCGAGTCTCCTGGGACTGCGAACATGTTGTTCCCAATTTTCTCCCGGTTCTGCATAAGCAAAAGAATATGAGCCAAAGTCTTGAGTCTTGCGTGCCTTTCTTTATCTCCCTCCATTCGTCCACCAAACACACGGAAGTATTTGCGCAGAAAACTACAATTATTACTACTTTTAGAAACAAAACCAGAAGGTGAGACATTTTTCAAAGTTTCCTGCGTAGCCACAAGAGAAGGCTGAACCATATGTCCCCAACCCGGAATGAGGCAAAGGGGCCTCAGCGTTAAAGCCCTTCTCTTCCGAAGAGAGGGGAATGCTTCCTAGAGAGAAGTATGCGCTGAACTTTGACAGTATATTCTCAGCTGCTCAGATTTTTTTTTTCCTTCCTTGAAAGGGTTCTGGAACTTGTTGCTCTTCTTCAAGCTGAGTCATTGTCCTGAAACCTGAATTAATGCCTCCCAAGTGCTGGTGGCGGGGGAGACTCCTGGAAGTCTTGGTTTTGAGAGGTGTTGCGTTCAAATGTAGCATCTGATTAATGTAAAAGGAATTCTGAGTATTGCACATAGGTGATTTAGTTCTGTTACTTAACAGGTGCGCTGAGCGGGGAGTTGGATTCATGTGTGTTTAATGGCTCAAGGGGTAGGGTCTTTTTAGAAGGCACCTTGACTGTCCACAGAGCACTACACAATTAAAAATTAGAGTTTTAAATGTGGATGACAGAGAAAAGGTGAAGCTTATGTGATTTCTTTCTGCTAGCTTCCTTAGAGTCCGTGTGTGAGTAAGGCAGTGGTGCTGTTCAACACTGCTTGTAGCGTCGTTTGCCTTTTCCATTCCGTTGTGTGGACTCTGTCCACAGTGAAAGGCACTTTTCCCTCGTGAACCGAAACCACACCAAAGGCTTTGTGTCCTGGAGGATGAACTGACCTCAGGGATGCTGGAAATGCTTTGAAATGTTCAGCCCTGCTTTACAGACTGTTACCAGATTGCCATTTGTATCTATGGTTTATAATATTAACTACGTTTTGTGACAGTAAAAAATCTGTCTACTACAGCCCCTCTGAAGAGGTAGCCCTGCCCTTTCTTGACCTTGGCGACCAGCTCTATGGGATTCTGCACTTGTCATGGCTAAGTACCTTACTAGGTACTTTTCAGTGCTTACCCTGGCTTATGAACAATACATCTATCTGCCTGCTTGGCCTCACATCTCTGCAGGAGTTACCATTATCTGTATTCTACAGATGAGAAATTGAGGCTCAGATCCAAACACCGAGTTGCTGTCAAGAGCTGTGGGCGTCACGTTTGAACACGGGAAGATGGGGTGCTCAGATCAGACACCAGGTGCCCTAGTGTTGACTCTATCGTCTTTCAAACTGTCTAGTAGGCATAAGAATGCGCTTTTACTAAAGAGAAGAAAATCAGTTGAGCGTTCAATTCAGTAAATATTGAACACCCAGTATATGCTGAATATTGAGTAGCTTCTAGAAGCTGTGGATGATAAAGAAGTTGTCCAAGGGCTGGGTTTTGGAGATTGGCAGAGGGAGAATGGATGGGAGGTAGGACTGGGAGATTGGCTGTTCATCCATTTCCCAAAACCGATCCCATAGTGAGTAGTTCCTTCCCAGGCCACCCAGGCAGGAAATGACGGTTGCCTCAGGGGTCAGGGAAGCGCGCCGTTCCCTTGCTTTGGTTCTTACTGCTTAAGGTTCCTGTTAGGCTGTCCCAGTGTTCCCGGACTTACAAAACTAGTCAACACCATATTTAATGTGGAGCAATAGTCTGTAATTTAAAAGAACACTTTTCATATGCCTTGTAATTTAAAACTTCTAAAACCCTCGAGGAGGAGGAGGAGGGGGAGGAGGTTATTATCTCTTTCGGCTGTGAGAACACCAGGCTGGGAGGGAGCTTAGTTGGTAGGATGCTTGTCAAGCATGCTCAGAACCCTGCATTTGATACCTGGCTTCAGAAAGCCAGCACGGTAGAGTGCATGCCTATAGTCTCAATCCTAGAGACAAGAGGACCAGAAGTTCAAGGTCATCCAGGGCTACATAGTGAGTTCTGGGCCAGCCTGGGATACATGAAACCTGTGTGGGATGAAAAGAATAAGAAACTGAGGGACTGGGTGCCTTGCCTTAAGGCTAACGTACTGGTGAGTGGTGCTGCCGGTGAAAGGAATGCGACATTTTGGTGACAGAACCTTACTGGCAGTATCAGGAATCACAGCAGAAGCCAGGGTCTCACATGGAGCTTCGTCTGGGAGTTTAAGAACTTGTTTTGGAAAAAGTCCCATAAACCCACGGATGTGAATGCTTGCCGTTTCCCTGTTTATGGAAGCACACGTTTTAAGCAAATGAGCTTGTGTCCGTGACAGTAAGTCTAGAATAGGCACCGTGAATCTCATGTGTGCTGACGTCATACACAGCATTTGGCTCCTGCTGCAGTTTTCAGCCAGTGCTGCCAATTGGCGCGTCAAACTCTGCCCCTGCTTTGCTTCATTTGGCCACACCCAAGGGCTCCTTATCACTGGTGCCCTGGGTGAGGAAATTTCGGCCAAGTCAGCAGCGGTTCCTTACACAGCTTGGGTGGTAGCCCCCAGCGGTCAGTTTCCTGAGCCAGTGACGCCTGCCTGCACCAGCCCTCCACCAGTTTACGCTGACACCTCCACTGCAGGTTCATGAGAGGCCTGGGACAGGGGACCAGGTGAGGATGCCCCAGTTTTATGTTCATGAAAATTCTTACCACGGTGTCTTTGCCGAAGCCTGCTCTGAGTGCAGCTTGCCAGAGCTGCCGCCCAGTCCGCTGTGATGGGATGCTGCTTCCTTCCCCAATTTGGACATGTAGCTGCTCCCTGGATCCACACAGAAATGCCCCTTGCCGACAGGAGGAGAATCCCCACATGAATTTATTAAGATTGAATGTTTATCTCTGTCTATCTTAGCTACTTAAGACACGAAAGGAAGGCAGGCATATTTAAGGTTCAGTCACTAATCTCAGACTAATGGAAAAGCTACATAGACAAAATTCTATGAGTTGAGTCGAAGTACAGCAATAGCTGATAAACAATGCAAACCTAATTTAAACAAGCCGAGCAGTGAGGACTGCTGGCCTAGTGCACACAAAGGCCCTGGTTCCATCCCCAGTACCGATAAACCAGGCATCAGCGTGTGTCTGTGATGCCGGCACTCGCGATGTAGAAGCAGTTCAAGTATGTTCCAAGCCCGCTGGGGATACAGGAGGTCCTGTCTCTAAAGGAAGAGGCTGAGGGTGAGGCAGACAGACAGTGCTGGCCTGGCTGACTGACACAAGCTAGAGTCGTTTGGGAAGAGGGACCCTCAGTAGAGAAAATGCCTCCATAAGATCAAAGCCTTTCAGGGCAGCAATTCTCAACTTACTAATGATGTAACCTTGTGTTGTGGTGACCCCCCAAACCATAAAATTATTTTCGTTGCTGCTTCGTAACTGTAACTTTGCTACTGTTATAAATAGTACTGTAAATATCTGTGTCTTCTGTTGGTCTTAGGGAACCCCTGAGAAAGGGTCATTTGACCTCCCCCACACAAAGGGGTCGCCACCCACACGTTGAGAACCACTGCTGTGGGGTTTTTTTGTTTTTTTTTTTAAATTAGTGATAGGCGTAGAAGAAGCCAGCCTATTGTGAGTGGTGCCCACGCCTGGACTGGGGGTTCTGGGTTTTATAAGAAAGACTGAGAAATCCCTGAGGGAGCAAACCAGTAAACAGCATTTTCTGTGGGCTCTGATCACCTCCTGCCTCCAGCATCCTGCCGTGTTTGAGGACCCAGACATCCTTCAGTGATGAGAGAAGAGTCAGCAGACTAAACCCTTTCCTTGCCACGTTGCTCTTGCTGATGCTGACCTGTCACGTCAGTAGAAACCCCTACTAAGACAGGTACCAAGGGAAGTCAGTGTTGATTTCCTTCAGGGGAAGCCGTGAACAGTTCCGGCACAAGGGAGACAGAATGTTTTCAGAGATCCTGAGTATCAGGAAGAATGTCGTAGGAAGGAGGCATGGCAGAAGTACGGCCATGATAAATGGATATGTAGGTATGTTCGCCACCCTGGCAGTTTCTACTATGTATAAAGAACTTTCGGGGGGGGAGCCCACATTAATCACTGTCAATCAATCAGTCTCTTTCTCTCTGTTGGAGAGTAAACTCAAGGTTTTACAACTCTTAAGCGCATTCTGGACTCAGGTCTACATCCCTAGCTCGCAGTAGCTTCTCATACACAGATGAAGGGTGTGTCCCCAGGATGTTTCCTTTTCAATCTGTCTCATTATCTCCACGTGCTAAGGGCTGTGCTGATTACTGTAAACGAACCCCCTTTTAGCACAGCGTTCGTCCCTCGGTCACATTTAACACAGGCACAAGTGTGTGCAAATGGAATCCAGGCTTTCAGAGTCTGCATCATTTCTCCAAACGCTGGAGTCATAATTAGAGTTTCTAATTATAAACAGTTCACATTTGTGCCAGCTGGGCCTCTCTCGTACCTCCCAGGCTCTCATTTATCTGCCGGAGGACATGCTGTAATGCAGTGGTGCTGGAGGAAGCCTGTTGCCTACCAGCAGCGCCTTACGTTGTTTGGTTTCAGCTGGACTTGTCCATACAATGCTTGCCCGCTTTGACCGGCTCTTTAGAGACACGCTGGACGTGGACCACCTCGTAGAGCTATTTTGGGGTTTGACAGGTGGGTGACATGTGGATGGGATGAGAATGGGAGGTCATGGGTTGATGTGTGCTAATAAAAGGCTGGTGACATTGTTCCCTCGTTGGCCGCTTCCACGAGTGATCTGGGCTGGAGCGCCGGTCCATGGCCGCTCATTCTGGGGTCAGCTATTACTGTTTCTCCACAAAAGCTGGGAGTGTTGTCATGGTAGTAAGATAGTGAGTTGGAAATGGAAAACCTAAATGTGTGAGATGTTTTTCTCCTGCTTTTCATGAGTCAGCACCCTCGTTTTGAATCATGGGGTTTGCTCACCTGTATGTGAAGTGTGTGTGTGTGTGTGTGTGTGTGTGTGTGTGTGTGTGTGTGTATGTGTGTGTAGCTGGCAGAGGTAGCGGTTGAAGTGTTCTGTGATATGTATGATTGTATGATCAGAGTTTTACAGTGAAATCTTAAAGAGGCTTTCCCCTTAAATTTGGGGAAAAGCACAAATCTCATCACTGCACTGCCTACTATAGTACCAAAAGACGTTAGTCCGTAGTCTAAAGAAAAGAACAACTGGATGAAGACAGAAATTCTTTTATTTTCCCCACCCAGTATGATCATTAACTCAGAAGAAATGATAGAAGTGACAGATCAGCCATCAAAATTTAATACTATCAAGGTTGCCAGTTGTAAGCTGAGCCTGTAAAAACAGCCTGTCTCAAGCCAGTAGTAATCGGCTAAAACTATAATTAAAGCGATCTGCAGCAGTGTCCCCAAGGTTTCTGGAACACTCCGGAATCTATAAGCTGGCTGAGAAGACTATTTCAAAGCTAGTCACATACAAAACTGAAGTAGACAAAGGGATGCAAACTAAACTACACTGTCAAAGGAATATTTTCAAGAAATCAAACATACAGTTTATGTGAAGGAGTAAAGGTATCTAAATAGTGACATCATCTTTAGAGAAGATTTGGAAGGAGGCCGTTCTACCAGTTACTGCACCGTACAAAGCCCAGGATGCTAAAAAGCAGTGGGCGGGGCAGCAAGCATATTGACAGCGGATTTCCTATAGGTCACACGGGATGTGGAGTAAAGAACTAAGGAAAATGGCTGTTTGGATATTGCCTAAGACCCGAGTGTATTCTAGTGGACTAAAGAAATAAATACCAGGGAGGTAAATCTTATGAACAGGATGTGAACTCGAAGGGGATAAGCCACAAGGCAAAGCCACAGGAGATGAGTCCATCCCATCAAAAGGATCTCCCCTAGCACTCAGGAGTCAGAAACAGGAAAGCCAGTCTGAGTTACATAGTGAAATTATGTCTCAAAAGACTAAAATGAGGGGCTGGAGAGAGGGCTGGATGCTAGGGTAGAGGATCGGAGTTGGTTCCCAGCACCCATCCTAACCATCCACAACTCCAGTTCCAGGGGACTCGAAACCCTCCTGTCCTCTGCGGACACTGGGCACATACACAGTGCACTTCCATGCCTGCAGCTAAGACACTCAGGCACACGGACCGACAACAAACCTTTAATGAAGTACAGAGGCATTCTTAACTAGTAAGCTAACATGCAGCAATCCCAGGTGCTTGAGGCTGAAACAGCACAGGGCACCCTGGGTAATGAAGTTTATCTCAGGGGATGGAGGAAGTATCGGTTCAGTGAGGGCCGTTCTGAGCAAAGCTCACAAGGCAAACGACTTCCATGTCTGTGGCCAATAAGGAGTTCATGTCTTGAGCATGCAGACTCCATGTCCACATGAGTGGCCATCTCTGAGTAGTCAGAGCGGAGAGAACCAGGCAGATCCTCACGTGGCACAGAGTGCGGCCCCGAGACCGAGGAGCCAGATGGTTCTGAAGAGTCAGGTGAAAAAAGAAGCGGGTACAGATTTAAAATGCAAATAGACAGCTTTTAAAAGAACAAGTCCACATAAGTGACCTTGGTCTCTAAGGTCACCCTGGGGAAGGAAATAGGAGCCCAGCCAGCAGAGGAGCCCGAGGGAGTGACTCGCGCTTGCTGCCCGACTACTGAGTCAGGAGTATTGCGGCAAGCTGTCGGCCCAGCTTTGGAGCCCTGTTTCAGAAAAGAAGACCAAAACACTCCTGTTAGACCTTATTTTTTTTTTTTAAGTAATGCTCTGCCGCCACCAACACCCCCCGCCCCCGTTGTCCCTCCCACCTGGTGCGGGAGAATTGTCTGTATTCTGTCAATCATGTATTTTAATAAAACGCTGATTGGCCAGGCAGGAAGTATAGGTGGGTCAACCAGACAGGAAGTAGAGGCGGGGCAATGAGAATAGGATAAGGCTAGAGAGGAGGAAACTCCCTTAGCCATTCCTGCGCAGACCACCGAAGAGGCAGCATGTAACTGACCCAGCTGAAAAAGGTACCGAGCCATTATGGCTAAGTAGATAAGAATAGGCTAACATAGATGAGAATAATGGGTTAATATAAGTTATAAGAGTTAACAAGAAGCCTGACCTAATGAGCCAGTCAGTTTATAACCTGATGTAGACTCCGTGTGATTTTCCTTGGGACTTGCTGGCTTGTTGGGGTACTGGGCGGGACAGAAACCCCAACAAGCTGGCCCTCATGTTACACCCACCCGTCCCCCGGTTTCTCTGCATAACCTGGCTGTCCTGGAACTAGCTCTTATAGACCAGGCTGGCCTCATACTCATGCGATTCACCTGTTTCTGCCTCCTGAGTGCTGGGATTAAAGGCGTGCACCACCATGCCCAGCATGCATTTTCACAGTAAGGCCTTTTTGCAAAGCTTTCTTACTGTCCTTTAAACTTGAGCTGATTTAGGTGGCAGCTGAGGGAAATTGATAGGAAGGACACTGCCGCCCTAATACCTGTTTTGCTTTGCCAATCCGCACAGGGTTGAAGCTTTGAGAGACGCGGCTACTGCTGTTGAGCAAGAGAAAGAAATTCTCCTGGAGATGATCCACAGCATCCAGAACAGCCAGGACATGAGGCAGATTAGTGACGGTGAGAGCCGTTTCCACGAATGGGCCACGCCTACTTCTAGGGGGTCTGATAAACCGAGCCAGCGCTCTGCTGCCTTGGGCTGCGCCTGCTCCCCAGTTCAGTGTTAACTGCAGCTAGAGAGCAGCTGCAGCCCTCGGGCTGCTGGCCATGGTCATTGTCTCCGTGTGCTCCCCACCCCCCCCCCCCAGCTTGCCAGCTCCTGAAGGGCAGGCAAGTCATGCAGCCTTCAGGACCACAGTGCTTTCCACTGCGGGGGCGGTTACCGTGGAGGAGCGAGGTGGAGGTGGAGACTTGGTGAGTTGGTCTGAGGTTTGCCGGGCAAAGGAATTACAGTAAAATGCCCTGCCGCGTTCCTCTGAGCAGGTATGGGAGCCCGGGAGGAGTGGGTCACTGAGTACAGTAGGCTAGAGAGCTGGGGACGTAAGCTTTTGAACTTCAGACCCAAAATGCTGTCTGTCCGCAGTGGGTCCTTCCTAGTCCGTCGCCATCATGGCGAAGGATCCATGCTTTAGAGAGTTCTGGACCTGGGAAAGGAGTTGTGGCCGGTTTTGTGTAAATCTTGAGATGTTACCAGAGCCCATGGTCACCACAGCTTTCTGTTGCTGGCAAAGACTGGCACCCAGGGCCAGCTCGAGTCTGTCTGCAGGGAGAAGGGCAGGGCTTGCCTGGGAGCCCACTGGGCCTCCGTTATCACCGCTCCTTCTTGGCCAATAGCGTGCTGTGTTCCGACAGGCGTGAGCTGCATGTGTGTTCATCATCTCGAGCCCTAGCCGTCCTTCAGCTAAACTCCGCTTGCTCTGAATTCACTCGATTTCCATCCCAGCTATAACTGCCTCTGCCAAATGTGTGGACAGACTTGGGATAAGAGCTGCCCCTACTGTGGAAAGACTTCATTCTGTGACTAGCTCTGCCGTCGGACACTTCCTCAGTTAATCTTGCATGCTGTAGTATTTTGTTGGTGGTTTTTCTTTCTTTTTTTCTTTTTTTGGTTTTGTTTTATTTTTTGTTTTATTCATTCATTTATTTATTTATGGTTTTTCAAGACAGGGTTTCTCTGTGTAGCTTTGGAGCCTGTCCTGGAACTTACTCTATAGACCTGGTTGGTCTCAAACTCACAGAGATCCACCTGCTTCTGCCTCCCGAGTGCTGGGATTAAAGGCCTTGCCACCACAGCCAGGTGTATTTTTGGTTTTTAAGCTTTAAACATTTCAGATACATGTCTAATACAAAACCAAGGTAGCCACACGTGCCTGCTTTGGCTTTGCTGATGAGTGAAGTTTCTGTCTCCTACTGACTGATGTTTCGTGTTTAGGAGAAAGAGAGGAGCTGAACCTGACTGCTAACCGCCTGATGGGTCGGACCCTCACTGTCGAGGTCTCAGTGGAGACAATTCGGAACCCCCAGCAGGAGGAATCCTTGAAGCACGCCACAAAGATTATAGATGAGGTGGTCAATAAGTTCCTGGACGACCTGGGAAACGCCAAGAGTCACTTAATGTCCCTCTACAGTGCCTGCTCATCTGAGGTGCCGCCTGGTCCGGTTGACCAAAAATTCCAATCGATTGTAATCGGTTGCGCCCTTGAAGACCAGAAGAAAATTAAGCGGCGCCTGGAGACTTTGCTGAGGAACATTGACAACTCCGACAAGGCCATTAAACTGTTGGAGCACTCGAAAGGAGCCGGTCCCAAAACTCTGCAAAACACCGATGGCAAAGTTAATTAGTCTTCAAACCCACAGGCCCTTTACCAAGGCTGTAAAAAAAGGAAAAAAAAACCACTATTTTAAATAACTAGTTCTTTACGTTAGGCATAACCACTAATACCTCATACTGATGATTGTTTCAGATGAGGGAGTATCCCAGTGTCGACAGACACACAAATAACCCTTCAAACTAGACGTATTTCAGTCACTGACTCAGAAGTTTTGGACAGTATTCCTGTCTTGAACTGGACTTTAGGGCTGTATATTTTATTTCTGAAGATGCGCACATAGTACCTGGGAAAATAAATAAAGGGGAAACGCATCAGTGCTCTTTCCTTGACTTCAGTACAGATGCACCCAGCCCCTGGAGCAGTGTAGTCACATCACAGTGTGGACAGAACACCCAGCCCCTGGAGCAGTGTAGTCACACCACAGTGTGGACAGAGCACCCAGCCCCCTAGAACAGTGTAGTCACACCACAGTGTGAACGGAGCACCCTAGAGCGGTGTGCTCATACCATAGCGTGAGCAGAGCACCCAACCCCTGGAGCAGTGCGGTCACACCAGTGTGAACAGAGCACCCAACCCCTGGAGCAGTGCACACACACCATAGTGTGAACGAAAACCCAGCCCCTGGAGCAGTGTGGTCACATCACACAGTGTGCCTAGAAGGATAAAAGGAAACACACCAGAACCTCACCCTGCATGTTCTCAATATTTGAGCCGTCTGTTTTCTACATCTCATCACATATCTTCTGTGTGTGGAGGCATGACATAAAATGTGAGGAAACCACTTTACCACGGTACGGTCCATATCCACCGGGCAGTGGCCTGTCTCCACTGTGGGTGAGGATGGGCCGCCCTGAAGTCACCATGTGTGCAGTGGGAGCGAGCTACTGACCCAGCCCCTTTTCTGTGGTCATGTGGGTGGTTTCTGCTTGTTGCTATGACAACAGCACATTTATGTCCTTAGAGCTTTATTCTGTTCTTGGTCTTCTTTGTATAAAATTCCACTAATGGGTCCATTGAGCCAAAAGATAGATACATTTTCATGACCTAAAAACGTATTTCTAAATTTTTATAAGTCTTATCAGTTTGTACTGCCTTCAGTAATTAAAAGAATCCATGTCACGGAAGTCTGTAGCACTGGGCATTGCTTTTCTCCCATCGGGCACCAAGCCCCTTGTTAACCACACCTTGTTTGCTGACCAGCAGGTCACCTTTCTATGACTGAAGAGCAGCACTGGCCACGGGCTACTTCAGCGCTGCACCAGCTCCTCAGCAACAACTCTGAAGTACGTCGCCTCCAACACAAGCTTTATTAGGTCGTAGAGATTTTCCTACCAAAAGACAAAGATGGACTACATGGACTGTTACCATCCAGCACAGCCATTGCTGAGCGGAACTTTCTGAGATGATAGCGCTAAGCCAGTCTCTGGAAAGGGTCCCCAGCTGAGGTAAAGCATCTGCCTGCAGACTGGATGCCTGCCACCAAGCTCGCTGCCACCATGTTTTCTGTCACCTGGTTCTTTACCAGCTTCTTTTTTCTGCTTGTTTGTTGGAGACAGGATTCTCTGTGTAGCCCCGGCTGTCCTGGGCCTCACTCTGCAGACCAGGCTGGCCTCAAACTCAGAGATCCGCCTGCCTCTGCCTCCAAAGTTCTAGGATAAAAGGCATGCGCCACCACTGCCTGGTCTTTGCCAACTTCTTTTCAGTTGCTTTTATTGAGCTATATATTTTTCTCCGTTCCCCTCCCTTCCTCTCCCCTTCCCTCCTACCCTCTCCCATGGTCCCAACGCTCCCAATTTACTCAGAAGAACTTGTCCTTTTCTACTCCCTATGTAGATTTTTCCAGCTTCTTAAGTACACAAATTTTCCTTAGGCTCTCGGATGCTAGCCTCTCTGATTCCTTCCTACCCTGGGAAGATAAGCCTGCCTCCTCAGTCCACTCGTTCTCCATCCACCCAGCACGCCTGTCGGGAATGCTGGCTATCTCCTTGACCTTTGTATTCTTTGCGTTATTTCCTTCTCATTCTTTATAGATTTTATTTGTGTGTGTCTGTGCGTGACCTCAGTGACCTCACCAGACAGAGGAGGGAAGTGAGACACTTGCCCTGGAGCTGGAGTTCCAGGAAGCTGAGTGGCCTGAAAATGACTTCCGAGATTTGAACTCTGGTCCTCTCCAAGAGTCGCCAGTGCTCTTTACTCCTGAGCCATCTCTTTTGCTCTCGTTCTTTTTCATAATGGAATTTTTTGTATGGTCCCTGATTGCTTCTCACAGACTTGACTGCTCTGCCACTGCCAGCATCCTGGCTGCACTGTACAATTGTCTTCAGCCCTCTGACCCTCCAGGTGTGAGCCTTCTAACTACAGTCTTTACTCTGTCTCAACTGAACGTGACATCTTAGGACAGCCCCTCTGCCTGTTTGTTCTGCTCCCCAGGACTCATCTTCACACCAGCCCGCTAAGCTGTTTTCTGCTTTTCCCTTTAAAGATGAACTCCGTAGCGTGGCAGTTAGCAGGGCCCTCAGGCATCTACTTCAGTTCACCAACTGAGGGCAGAGTTTTTACTCTTAACTTTCACAGTTAAAAATGAAGAAGTACAACGCTGACATTTGAGTGGTTTATGAACCCTTCCTTGAAAGGTGGTCCTGAAGCTTTGAGAGTTCGAAGAGTCGATACTTCAGCTAATGAATGCACAGCCCGGCTTCCCTGCTGCACCCTCCAGGGGACACTAGTTTTCAAAGATGTTAAATGAGAGGGTTTGGGTCGGAGGATCTGGGTTCTTCATAGGGAGTGGCTAATCTTGAGGAGAGGCTGTGGTGCCTTAAATGGCTGCCAATAGAAGTGCGGTCCTGGGGCGCTTGGGTGCCTTCCAGTGCCTGAAACCCAGCGACCCACCCCCAGGAGGCTTTCACCTCTGTCACAGCAGAGCTGATCCGAAAGAAGCTGCTGTGGGAAGTGGAGAAACATCTCCAGCTGTGGAAGCAACGTGAGCAAACCCTTGTCAGGAAGGCTGAAGCCTGAGGCCCAGCTAACAGATGGTATCGCGAAGAGGGAACTGGCCTTGCTGGGTGGGTCCAATGCGGTCTTTCAGCTTCTGTGGCCCATGCTTGTCAAACCGGACCTGGGGGAGGCTGAGGCCACAGAGGGAGAAAAGGCTAGACTGTACCACAGCGGAAAGGAAGTACTACGAATCCCAGCTTCAGGACCTTGAGCGGCAGAGGGAAAGCCTTTCTTAGCTGCAGCAGCAGTTCAGCAGGCTCAGACAGCAGAGGCAGGGGCCTATCCCATCGTAGGTGGAGGGGAGAGGATGAGGCAGCTCTGGGGTCCACACTAGAGTAGCTCATAAACTACAAACATCCTCCACAGCCAGAGTGAGTACAGTACTATGCGCAGTGACACAAAGTATAGGACGGAGTTCAGTTCAGTTCCTCACCAGAATGCTTGGACTTCACCCTAAAAAGGGATCAGCTCCTGGATGTGGTGGCACAAGCCTCTCATCTCAGCCCTTGGGAGGCAGAGACAGGCAGACCTCTTCTAATTCAAGGTCATCCTGGTCTGCACAGGGAGTTCCAGGCCAGCTGAGGCTACATAATGAGTCCCGTCTTTAGCAGAGACCAAAGTGATCCCACCCTTGTAGAGCTGATTTTACCTTTATAAAAATTATCATCATTATTTTATGTGTCTGGGGGTTTTGCCTGAACGTAGGCCTGTGTCTCTGGAGCGCACTGGATCCCCTAGAACTGTCTATACAGGCGCCTGTGGGCTGCTATCAAACCTGGATCCTCCGAGAGCAACCAGTGTGCTTGACCAATGAACCATCTCTCTAGCCTGATTCCCATCTAAAATCGGAAAATAAGAATTTACCAGTCTCTGGAAGCAACCGAGTTCCTGAACTAAAGCACAGAAAAATTTGAATACCAAATATTTTTTTTCAAGTGACCAATCCTGAGAAATGCTACTATATAAATCTGAAGGCCATCATATGATGATGCTATTTGGAAAGCTGGGCAGCACAAGTATTAAAGACACAAAATAAGGTCAAAAGAGCTGCAAATTTGGAGGCAGCAGCAACAGGGACACGGATGAGCTTAAACTTAGCCGTCCTCTGCTTGCGTATGCTCACTCGTTCGTACAAGGAAACGAGGTGAAGTGGACAGAACAGGGCGGTCCTGCAGAGAATGGTGAACAGCCCACTCCACGTCTTCACCAGCAGGGGGCGCGGCGGGGTGGCGGCAGCATTGATGATCCTGTGTACCTGAGTGGGTTGTCTGACACAGCGAATTAAACTTCATAGTTATTTTACATCTGAAGATGGAGTAAAGGTGTTAGGGGCCAAATGCCTCAAAACATGAAAATACCTTTAAAAGACTGGTAGTAGCCTGAAGGAAGTGTGCTTGTCCTTAATCCCAGAACTTCCTGACGATGAGCGTGTTAGTGCACTCAGTAGCTAAGTGTGAAATACGTGTAAGTTATTTTGCTATTTAAAAAAGTCACACCTGCCTATTTACTCCGTCATTTATTTCTTATGAATGGTGTCATAAAACTCATGCTGGGGTGAACTCACCGGTTCATAATGGTGTCATAAAACTCATGCTGGGTGCACTGCCACCGCACCCAGGTCCTTTGTGATCCACCCCACACTGGTGGTCCACATCACAATACCACAACAAATTCTAGCTTCAAAATGTTTTATTGTTTTGGTTATCGGAATTCATCTTTGTTGAAACTGTAATCAAGTAGTACATTTTAAAATTAATCCCAAAGGCATAAGTACCACTCAATATGAATGCATACAAGTAGTTTTCCCGGTCAATTTTACAAAAGCATTATTTATTAGTAACAAAAATATAGAAGGGGTTAAGTTTTTCCTTTAATCCAAAGACTTAATTTGAAAATACCACTTATGAACCTCCTACTATAGTATTTCAAGAGACAACAGGAAAGGAGCAGTGGCAGAGTCTTGTGGCCAGACCGTTCTGTCGTCTGGAGCCTGGTTCCGGGGTAGTTCAGACCCCACCGTGGTTTATTTACCTGTATGCAGATAACTCCATTTGTATGATAGCTTTCTTAAGTTTCATATGTGAAACCCTTAAGAGTAACAAGATGTTCATGCAACTGTTGTTAAGGTGAACAAAGCATGGCTGCGGCAGAGGGAGCGCTCACCCTGTGGGCTCCTGCAGCCACTCGATGAGATGCTCTACTGAGGTGTTCCCAGCCTTACTCCAAAGGTTAACAACACCTCAGAGTACAAGAGCACACTTCAGGGTCTAAGACATCAGGTTCTAAGGCCAGCCCCTCATCCTAAATCTTCTGACAAGACCCCAGTCCCCGTGGCAGGTACAGTGGGGGTCCACACTCCTGACTTATCAGCAACCACCTAACTTCACTCTGCAGGGAAGGGCCACACTTTCTCTCTCTGGTAGTGTTAGCTTGCATTTGAAAACATGCTGCCACTTTGAGTGGATAAAAAGGAACAGTTCAACCTGTGTTTTTTGTACTGCCGTGTACGGGCTGCTTTGTGTACTATTTAATTCATAGGCAGAGACTGGAAGAAAGAACCTGAGGGACTCTTAGATATGGCAATTATTCCACAGCTATATATTCCACAGTGACACCAAACACTGGTGACGATGCAAAAAAGTAAACCGGGGCACAAATGGACGGGGTTCTTTCTCTTGTCACCAAAGGGCTTCACCAGAATTTCATATAAAATTCTTAGAAGTTACAGTCATAGGAGGGGACAAAGTGACCTCTGAAGGCTTCAGAATTAAATACATGGATAAATTAATATTACTTGTGGCTGATTTTAGACCGTCTATAAAAATACAGCAACGCAAAGTAAAAATTCAAAAGTGTTACAAAGACTTCCATTAAAAAAAGATAAAGCACACAAAATCTGTTACACATCTGAGGAACAGCAGGCACCATCAGTCCGGGTGGACGCCACAGACAAGCCCCACACAGCTTTCACCACACGTTCTACCAGGAGTAGAGCTTACGGTGCTCTCTCATGAATTCTCCCAACTCAACCCTGCCTGCCAATTAAAAATAACAAGGTTATTTGCCACCAAATACATTTTGTGCAAAAACTGAAGACTGTATTTGAAGAGAGAAAAACCATGACTCACAGCGGGGACCTAGGTACCCTGGTTAGGAACCAGGCTCCCATCATTCTTCTCCCACCGCCAGCAACGGGAGCGCTAACAACTGAAACACAAAATAAACATCTTTACTACTCGCGGATGGATGACGCCAGATGGGTTCAATGTGAAAGGCAGGCTTTCAGTCCTGGCTACACAACAAGGACACTCTACTATGCTCTCAACATGAATCCAGGCGGGAGGAGGGTGGCATAATGACGGTAAATTTAAAAAGGGGGGGGAGAAAAAAAAAACAAGGGAAATGCATCAAATATTTATATATTCTGGACATATTTTTGTAAAAATAATAGAAAATGACATCATAGCACATTTTTCAAGAAAAAACGCTTTTATATACTTTAAGTCCTGTGAGAACCAGGGTGTGGAAAGGAGCTACTGATGCTTTATAAACAAAACCACTGATAAAAAATAATCAGTTTTTAAAAGAACTCATAAAATTATCTCTTTGGCAGGCGTGTCCCAACTCCCAAGTCTACAGCCATCATCTACACACTGGGTCGTTTCTTTGCAGACACTCCTGTGCCAACATCTCTCACTAAGGTGCCATGGAAACCAAAGGCCACATCTTAAAATGCTATACAAGGTTTGTAAACAGAAGGATGCTTTAGAGTTGCAAGGCTTCAAAAAATCCATAACCTGGCTCAGGACCAAAGACTACCTTTGTACATTCTGAAAAAATGGTTCCCTTCATCTTCAAAGTTCAGAGTTGGGGGGGTCTCAGTCAGCAGCCAAAAAGCTAATGTGCCCACTTCCCAGGATCTTCTGGTGGCTGCCGGCTGCTGTGGGCCTGGGGACGTGGCTGACCCTGTCACAGCGCGAACTCACCATCTTACAGTGGCCACAGAGAGGGATCTGCGGAACTCTCACTCGGGAGAGGCCCTGGCATTCAGATGTTTACATTCCCTTCACCGCCTTTAAAAGATGCCACAAATACAAATTCTATAAAGCACTGTAAAAATTAGGGGGCTGTTTTGGCACACGGCACATTTAAGTCCAAGTGTGTTTTGTAAAATATGTCTTGAAGTTCTTGTGAGACCAGAAAGATACACAATGTATGATCGGTTGTGTGCACAAACTACTTAGGATCTACAGCCTTCCCAGGGCACAGACCTTCGTCTGCTGGAGCCAGGTGTCTGCATGCACACTCCCACAACCCGTAACAGGTATTCCACGAGTACCACTGACAACACACGAGTGCAGGCTGACAGACGTCTGAGTTTTCCCTTCAGTACTTTCTGTACGCATTCGGAATGAACAGTTCAGAAAGCTAGACGAGGAGTTCCAGGAAAGCAATGCTTGCTGCCTTGCCTTGGGCAGGAGGGAGACTGGTACCAACAGACTTAGTCGTTTGCAACTGTTTTCAGCATTTTAAAATTCAGCAAAACCCGTTTTGACATGTCCTATGTGTCTCTTCAAAAACAGGAGAAGCTTCGTCTAAAGTCAAAAACTAGAATGAGTCCACAAGGCGGTAACTTTCCAGCAGAGGTCTCCATCTACGTTCTGAGAAGCGCTGCAGGGCAACATTACAATGTCAGCTTTCAGAGCGAGGTGCAAGGTCCGTCCGCTAAGACTCTAACATGTCGTGACGCCACTGGTGCGTTCCTCAGTGAACTGCAAATGCAATTCTGCTCTTCTCCCTGAAGCAATTTAGGGTATACTACAGCTGCTAAAAGGATTTCTGGTTTTCTTGGTCCTTTGTTTGTTAGGTCTAAGATTGATGACGTCTCCACCGTTAAGGGTACTTGAATTCTGACCCAAGTGACTTCCAACGGATGTATTGAAGACACCTGTATAAATTAGGGAGAAACAGAATGACTGATACACCTCAAAGTCACCTGTCATATACATATTATTTATTAGTAAAATCAGATACATAATCAAGTACCTCCAGTTGTTTTCATTTACTACACTAGAACAGAAACATTGTACGCCAGCAGCTCAGCCTTATTAAAGTCTATGCTGCGCTGCCATGGCCCATCTCCACTCCCTGTGCATCCTGGGGCTAAAATACCATAATCAAATTGGCCTACAGGCAAAGTGGCAAGTGGATGACAGAGAAAGCTGTCATATTTCTGATTTGAAATGTGCTCTGCACCAAAGGGAACCCCTAACTTATGAACTGCTGAGGATCAATTCACATGAAACTCTGTGCATGGACACCACCAAGGAGACAGAACCCAAGACCAGGTAGTTCCTGCCCACGAGAAGTTGCAGTCTAATAGGCGACACACAACACACAGTAAAACTACATGACAACATATCGTTTTCGTTTTGTTTCTGGAGACGAGGACCCTTTATATAGCTTAGGCTGGTCCTCCTTTCACCAGGCCCAAGCAAGACAAACTGTTCAGCACCAGCGAGTCCACACAGACCCATGCGTGGTTCAAAGGAGGAGCCAACTGCACCACTTCCTAAGGCAGGAAGAAGAACCGTGTAAAAAGGTGAAAGTGTGTTCAGCAAGCCACTGAGGCTACGACAGCAGTGCATATAGCCCAACACAAAGCTTTGGCTTATCCTTAAACTTATTTAAGATACGGGAATGATTTCTGTACGTCAGCTGCACGGTTCTCAAGCATGGATTTGTGGATGCTGAGTACCAATGTCAAAGGGTTGGGCAAGCCTGTAAGTCTGGCCTTAGATTTCGTTCTGCGGGAGGAAAGGCCTGGGTCAGTGAGAGCTTCCTACATAGTCCCTGAAGAATGAATGTGTCCTGACATTAGATGGGAGGGATCATTTCCCATAGAATAGGAAAAGACAAAAGAGAGCACTGGGCATGCTCGGGAAAGAACTCTTTGGGAGTCAAGAAATTGGATGCTTACAGAACAGTGGGGCAAGAGAACAAGCCCCACCTCCCAACACAAACACAGGAAGAACCAATTCTAAGTAAGAGAAAAATAGCCAGAAGCCAGGAAAGGTCTCCATGAGGACTGATGTGCATGGAAGGAGGGAGGATACAAGAGGACACAAGGTGCTCAACAAAGGACACAGAAGCCTGGAGTACCAAGCACGGCTCTCATCTCTGTGCAAGCCGAGATCCAAGGCCAGTTACTGTGAAAAGACGTGAACAGCAGTCTTCAGGAATGGCTAAGCTTTTGCTAGTGTCTAACATCCAACAGAAAAGATCAGGAACAAGCAGCAGGGAGGGGGGAGGGGAGGCAGGAGAGCGCGACGGACTCAGAAGAGGTGCTGTGGAGCCTGTCCGTGTAAGCACGGTCTTCTCGGAAGTTCTCACGTGCCTGCTGTCTGCTGTGTGAAACTCAGCAGTGGCAAAGCTCTTTTAACAAGGCAGTGAATACTCACTGAGCAGTTTCACATTACACACAGAAAAGGAAAGCACGACACAACAAACGGAGTAAGTGCTGAAATTCCCGAGCACTTACCGATTTTGTTACTACTTGAATGTGTCTGCTCTGGCTCTTCAGTTATTTGTTGTTTGAGTTTTTGTAGATGTTTCTCAGCTAAATATTTAAAAACTAGAATAAACACAGATATACAGTATGACTATGCAAGTAAATCAATCTCAATATTGCAATATTTATGCTTACTATATAAATTTAAAATTATATTAGAAGCATACAATTTAGTTCAAAATTCAACTTTTAAAAATTATTTGAGCAATATCTGAAAAGTATAGTGATAATACCAGTAAATGTAAAATGTGTCCAGTGAAGAGCTGGAAGCGCGTACAAGCGTGGACAAGCGTGTACAAGCATACACACTGGCTCTGCCATTTGAAAACCTTGGATCATGGTGAATGGCACAACCAATAACTGGACTCATTCCTTTCTGCTTTTGTTTTGAGACAAGGTCAGGCTGGCCTGGAATTCCTGCTTTGACTTTCTCAGTGCTAGGACAACAGGCTCCCACCATGCCCCGCTTAAATGAGTTCAGTCCTTAAAGAAATATCCACTTTCTTTGGCTGATGAAAACTATACAGAATAAAGACACAAACAACAACCCAGTTGCAATCTAAAAATGAAAAATCCAGAAGGAGAAAAATCTCAAAATTTTCTTTAAGCTTACTTTTTTTTGTTTGGCTTTATGAGAAAGGATTTCTCTGTATGCTTGGCTGTCCTAGAACTCACTTTGTAGACCAAGCTGGCCTTGAACTCAGAGATCTGCCTGCTTCTGTGTCTCCTGAGATTAAAGGTGTGTACCACCAGTGCCCAGCTGACCTTATTTTATTAAACTAGAAAATACTGAAGAAATTTTGCTTTCTGATGGGAGTCTCTACTATGGTGGAATAATAGAACAATTCAGTAACTTCTAAGAGATATGCAGGAGAACTACATAAATGTATGTGTTCACACTTCTACCTAGCTCTTCTTTAGAGTGTTTCTGTCAGTTATTTACTCTATGTGCGTGGCACAGCGTGTGAGGCTGGAAGACAACTTGTGGGAGTTGGTTCTCCCTCTCCACCCTCTGTGGTTCCAGGGGTGAACACACTCCTAGAGCTGGCAGTGAGCACCTTCATCTGCTGGGCATCTTGCTGGCCCGATGGCATAGATTTTAAGAGAAAAACAAACAAACAAACAAACAAAAACAGACAAGAAGTAGCCTACTAAAAACCTCAGGCATTTCTAGAAGGGTAAGTAACAAGTAATCACGAATATTAGGGAATAATCACAGACCCCTGGAACAGAATACCTTCAAAATTAACAATGCGACAAGAAGAAAATTTTCTTCTTCAATTGCTTTGAAATCCAATCTCTAAGCATGACAGAAACAGCATTTAAAAACCCCACAAATTTCTTGATACTGTTAAGGACGCACTTTACCTTCGTTCACATTGAGGTCTTCCTTCACAGAAGTCCTGTAGAATCTCAGCTTCAACCTTTTGGCCAGGGCCTCGGCTTCCTCACTGCACATCAATGGAAACAAACCAACCAACCAGTGAAGGGTCTTCTGAAGTTTTCAGTGTATTTGATAAGTAACACTGGAGTGTGGAGCAGGGTAGGTGGGTGGAAGGGTGCAGGCTCCCTTCTGAAGAAGCCTGGCACGGCTCCCCCCTAACTACAATGCTCAAGCAGGACTTCCATCTTTACTGTCATGTGGGACAAACACCAACCATTTCCTCTAACTGAACAAAATGCATTTCTACAAAGTCACAAAGCAATTATTCATTACTTTTCTTCAGAGAACATCTCAATCTGGGGGCCAAAAGCATAGCTCAATTGGTAGAGTGCTGGCATAATGTCACAGGCTGTGAATTACACATTTCAGAGATAGACAGAGTGGTCAAGAGTTCAAAACCATCCTCAGTTACAAGAACCGAAGGCCAGCCTGGGCTATATGAGACCATTTAAAAAGATTATCTTTAACACCACTTGAATTTATTACACTCTAAGTTGCCTGTTTTACTCTCATTGCCAAAAGCTAAAGTAATTACATTAATGGTCACATAACTAAGAGTTAATTTTAGTCTCATGAGGGCTCTTTTGTTTGTAGATTTCCCGGGATTGTAGCCGTCCTGCTCCACAATGGCTCCCTGTGGCCCCAGAAGCCTGTTCTGCATTCCATGTGTGGCTCTCCCCACCCTGTAACCACAGTTGGCCTACATCAGGTAAACACTTCTGAGAGGTCACCAAAGTCACTACAGTGCCCTCTAGGAACGGCTGCCCCCAAGTGAGAGAGCCGCCTCAGACTGGCCCTCCACCAGGTGTGCAGGACATGAGACAGCCCAGCATGTAAAGGCTGGGTCCACCTGCATAGAGAACGACCTTATACCAGCCTAGGCCACAGAGTGACACACACTTTCCAAGAGCAAAGCAAGAAGAGAGGGAGAGAGAAAAAGTAAAAATAAAGCAAAAGTGTTTAAAAGCTAGCAAAAATATTATTAATAATGAAGAATAGGTATGTGTAGGTAAAAATTACCTGGATAACTAACTAAAAAATTTGTGGGAATGAAGAGAAGGCTCCACGGCTAAAAGAGATGAGTTGGTGCACAACCATGAGGACCAGAGTGTGGACCCAAACACCCGGCAAAACAGCTGGGTACGGGCTCATATTCACCTGAAATTCTACAACTGTTGGGAACAAAGACCGGAGAATCACTGGTGCTTGCTAACTACTAGCCTTTGTTGTTTGTTTTATTTTGTTTTGTTTTTCCAAAAGGCCGGAAGTGGCTTCCATGTTCATGGAGAGACCCTGGTTCAAATAACATTGTCTACATCTGAGGGCACTTACCTTCTCTAGAGCCATCGGCAAGAACATCTATCTGCCATTAACATTAGACACCTAGAGATCTAGAGCCATCGGCATGAACATCTATCTACCATAAACACTAGACACCTAGAAATCTAGAGATGTTTTTCTCTCTTTCTTGCCCACTTTTTAGCTTTAGTTTTATGTTGACAGGGGCCTTCCTATGCAGGCTGCACCTGCCTCAGCCTCCACAGTGCTGGAATCTAGGTGTGTACCACGAAGCTGCCACACGAGCCCACCTACTGGCGCCTGTGGCAACCTGTGGAGTTCTTTTCAGGTGAGGCCGCAGGTTTTATTTCCACCACAGAAAGAATTTCAGGACAAGTCAGTATGAGAAATATTTTAATAGATTTAAGCAAGAGGATTGGGGACACACACAGAGGACACAGAACAGAAAGAGAAGTGGGAGGGACAAGAATTATAAGCCATCTTACTTTTTGATACAAGAGTCGTCCAGCAGATCAATCTTGTTTTGGACAAGCACAGTTGGTAAATCTCCAACTTCCGCTACTACTTTTTCTCTCCAGCTAGAAATTGCCTCAAAAGATTCCCTGTCTGTGGTAGAAAACACAAGCACACAAGCCTGGGCTCCTGTAAGATCACAAAATGAAACTGTTACCAGGTCAACAAAGCAGCTGTGTAGATTACAGGCAGCTTCCATCCACTCAGATGGACTTCCAGCAGACCGACACCCAACTCCCACTTTAACAGTCTGCTTAGACTCCAGCGAACTTTCTAATTAAAAAGCACAGGCTGTTATGAAGAATGAACAGCCAAGTGTCAAGCTCCAACTGAACATGGTATAACTAAAACATTACAAAGCATGGCTGAATTCCCACTGAGAGGCAGCAAGGGCAGCAGGCTAAGCAGGAATGACATGCTCTGCTGAAAGCTTCGTGGTGAGATTTGTCACCTGCTTATAGCACAGATCTCAGAAAACTACAAGAAAGCAAACGACTTATTCAATTTGTTTACTTTCTTCAAAATTATATTATTTTGGTCAGAATATCAGTGATTGTCTTAGTTAGGTTGACTATTGCTGTGATGGAACACCGTGGCCAAAATAAACCTGGGAAGGGAAGAAGTTAATTTCACTCACAGTTCGTCATCAAAAGCAGTGAGGGCAGGAACTCACCCAGGGCAGGAACCCGGGGGCAGGGGCTGATGCAGAGACCATGGAGGGTGCTGCTTACTGGCTTGCTCAGTCTACTTTCTGAAAGAATCCAGGACCACCAGCCCAGGGATGGCGCCACTCACAGTGGGTGGTTCCTCCCCATCAATCACTAACTAAGAAAATGCCCTACAAGCTTGCCTATAGCCCGATCTCATGGAGACATTTTCTCAATTCTCCCTCCTCTTCAATGGCTCTAGCTGTGTCAAGTTGGCATAAGACTAGCCAGCACAGTGTTCCAAAATAAATATAATAAGTCATGTCCTGAGGCGCCCCCCTCCCCACACCATGTGGCCTCATGGTCCTTCTGACAGAATTGTGGTTATCAACTGTCACATTAAGCTAATGCCATCTGAGACTGCAAAAAGAGCTGGGTGTGATGGCTCCCACCTTCAGGCCCAG
The DNA here is from genome assembly GCF_982192425.1 of Myodes glareolus. Lineage (NCBI taxonomy): Eukaryota > Metazoa > Chordata > Mammalia > Rodentia > Cricetidae > Myodes > Myodes glareolus. Next base: position 32,141,531 of record NC_142043.1, on the reverse strand, counting down.
CACTAGAAGGCATAGGCGTGAACACTGCAAGTCCAGGCCAGCCTGGTCTACAGAATGAGACCCTCTCAAAACAATAAATAAGTAAACAAACAAACAGCAGCCTCCTGGAAAAAGCAGTGACTCCACCTTGATTCCTACACTGGTGACAAAGCAGGTGGTAAAGATGTCAGGTCCCAAGTGCTCCCCCCTCCTCCTCCCAGTAGTGCTGGTGACAAAATCCTAAAAAGGACTGTGACAGGGTAAGTGAAAGGACTGCCACTGGCCTAAAGCCAGCATTGCTCAGGACCCTACCCACCCCAGCAGTCATCCTCGACTCCCAGGTAACCCTAACAGCTGGAACTGCTCAAAGCCCCTTGCGGACTTTATAAAATCAGCTTCTGTGCAGTGGCTCCACTCTGCCCTTGCTTACAAACTGATACAACAGACTCAAGAGAGGAATGGCATGTTTTATTTCACTCCTTCAAGGTCCCCCTCGTGAGTTTCCTTCTAAGATTCAAGACCCTCTTGAGCTAGCAGGACATTGTAAGACCTAGCAATAACTGTCTCCACTGGAGCGCAGTGAGGAACAGGATGAGGAAAAGGCAGCTGTGTGTTGCTATTACAGACGGTGAGAACCCAATAACCACCGCCATCAGTGAGCCCTGAGGCCTGGACCCACAGAGAAGTAAAGTGACAGTCACATTACTATAGTCACTGAGCAGTATAATTTGCTTGAATTGTAATATGCACTAAAACTACAAATAAAACACTAATCAGTTAAGAATATACCATGAGACTGCTACCTTTAAACCCAAAATTTTATATCCAACCAACGGACCTTTAAATCTAAGGAAATGGGGTGCTTCTGGGTATATAAGATCATAGACTCTTAAAACTAAAAACCTTGGAGGAACTATAAGATAAAAATAAAAACGGCAGCAGATGCTTCTGAGGCAGATCAGAGAAACAGGAAAGGAGCCCCTCTCAGGAGTGCAGCGAAGCCTCTCCAGCAGGAAGCTAACCTCCAGCACATGCGCCCAAGGGCAAGGACACAGAAACTGCCTCTTTATGCAGTGTCCCCAACTAAGAATGCTAAAACAAAAACAAAGTAAGGCCTGAGCCTGTGCCCTCTTTTGGTAAGGCCTCACATCTGTAGGGGTATTTTCTGGAACCTCAGAAAAGACTAAGCCCATTTCCTGCATCTCTGTGACTCGGGAGCCACCCTGTGATCTTGTGGGCTCCTCCATGGAGACAGCAGCTAAGCCTCCCAAGAAGGAACAGATGCCGTTTTTATAAAGGCAACGGAGCGAGACTCTTCAGGAAGCCCGCATCCGTGCTATTGTCTTTCTTTCCCAACTCTAACTCTGTTCATACCCGCTCATCCTGAAATCCTTTCTACCATGTGGTCAGGGATCTAGTTCTGTCTGAGGACCCCAGAAGCTGAAGACAATTCTGCCGGGTCAGGGTGGGGTAGTACCTCCCCTCCTACTTCTGCTAACTGTGCCCTATAAGCCCAAAAGAGAGAGAAAGAGTTCAATATTATTTGAGAAATAAAGAGCCAAGAAAACACAGCCTCCCTCCAGCTGTGCTAGGTGGGCAGAGGCCAAAGGGTGCCAGAGGATAGGAAGATGCAATGTTGATGCAGCAGTTGAAATGGCCTGGGAATAATTAAGCAACTGGTGGACACTGGCCCAGGCACAGTCCCTACCCGTGTCCCCTTCCCTGTGGGACAGCTGCAGGCCTGCTCTATGCACATTACCGGTTTCCCAAAACCTCGAGCAGGTGCCTCGAGGGATGTACGTTTCTATTTGTGCTTTCTTGTTACTGTGAGGCCTTGGCTTTCTCAGGGCATTCCCAAGAGGACCTGGCAAATCCTTCAGCTTCCTGAGGCAGCCCTACAAGGTTCTTTAAAGGGACTGGCCCCACCTTTTCTACAGTGGTAATTAGTTTCTGTGTTCAGTATAGCAGCCTCAAGCTACTGAAGCTCCCTCACCTGTGACCCCACCCTTAGCCTTCGACTTCTTTCTAGGATCACACCCCTAGTAAGGGTGGAGCTTGAGGAGAAACTGTTGAAGCTTTCAAAGACAACATAATAAAAACTGTAGAGTCGCAGGAGAAAACTGGAGGGAAGGAAAGCGAGAACACAAGACACCCAACGAAGCACAGTCACCAACACCAAGGCTGAGGGAACAAAGCCAATCCTAACACCAACCTCAGTCCTGGAGAAGAGAATAAGCAGATCTTCAAGCGTGGTGGTTCACTTGACAGTGAGCCCCGGATCAGACACACTTAATCTCACGGGGATACATACGGACAACGGACCCTGAAGGGTAGTGACTGACTGGCTCCTCTGCTCGGGCCCTTCCCACAGACAGGCTGGAACTGGAACTGGAACTGGCTTGATGGACTTCAGGTCTTGAGCAGCTAAAGCACAGCGGTTCTGAGTTGAGTACAACAGCCATGCCGCGTCCAGAAGTCAGTGAATACAGCCCTCGGCCCAGGCTGCCTGCTCTTAACTATTTCCCACCCTTCACAGTGAAGTCTCCTGCACTCTGATTGTGATAATCAGTCACAGCTGAGCACTCTGTCCATGTATGATGTCTATATTAACCACCACCCACTGACAACATACGCACTTTCTGACCGTGGTTGACAGCAACACAAACCTAAGGATACAGGCACAAATAATCAGAAGCAATCTGATAGCAGACCATTTAACAAATTAACAGTAGGTTTTCAAGGACCTAAGATCTCTGCAGTCACAGGCTCTGACTAGGTTTATTGTCGCAGGTATGCGATCGCTCCTATGAAGCAGTTCAGCATTCAGTCAGAAAGAAGCTGGTCACTCCCATAACCATCAGGCCTCTACTGTTCCAGTGGGCACACGCTGCAGGGATGGCTGTCTTATCTACTGTGCCAGTGGGCACACGCTGCAGGGATGGCTGTCTTATCTACTGTGCCAGTGGGCACACGCTGCAGGGATGGCTGTCTTATCTACTGTGCCAGTGGGCACACGCTGCAGGGATGGCTGTCTTATCTACTGTGCCAGTGGGCACACGCTGCAGGGATGGCTGTCTTATCTACTGTGCCAGTGGGCACATGCTGCAGGGATGGCTGTCGTATCTACTGTGCCAGTGGGCACACGCTGCAGGGATGGCTGTCGTACTGTAGCATATGAGGTCCACTGCCGAATGAGACGGCTGATGTCTTTTCTCCCCAAGAGCCTGCACAGTGTCTTCCAGCCCCACAAGAGTTAGCTATCTCGGAGCTTCCTGGTCAGCAGAGGTTGACTCCTTCACGGCTTTTATCCAAACGGAGTGCAGCTTTCAGAATAAGGTCTTACCATTTGGAGATGGTGGGAAACCCTGGGGAATGGCAACAGCCTGTGTTGTTTTCAGTACCTCTGGGGCATCTCTGACCTCAGGGAGATATCTTGTGTCTGGCACTGGGATGTACAGTGATAAAATTCCCCTCAGGGCTTACAGAACAAAGGGATGCCTTGTTAAACTCTGCACCTCCGGAAAGGCTGGGGGATCTGGCCATGGTCAAGTCTTTCCCACAGATGCCACTGTCACCTCAGCATATCCATTCACTGCCCAAATTATCAGCTTGTAATTAAAACTGTTGAGCTTCCTGACAAAGACACCTACTAACCCTTCCCATCTTGAGACAAGGCTAATGTATAATTACTGTCAAAAGGCCTGGACATCTCAAACCTGTAAGAAACTGAACCTGGTGCTCTCCCAAAAGGGACAGCAGGCCTGAGAGACCCTGAGAGAAAACACCAGGCCAGAACACAGCTGCTCTGGGGGAATCGTGAGTTTTTCCTTTTCTGTTAAGAATTACCTTGGGAGAAAAGAGATAATTATTAACCAAGAGGAAGCAAAGGCTCTGCCGGGTACCAGAGCCACCATCTGCTTTAAATCCCACATGTTTAAAAACTTTCTCCCTCACAGTAACTAAGGTCAAACGGCGGAAGTTTCTAAACTCTCCATAGTTGACCTAAGACAAACCCCGCAAATTCTCAACTGGAGAAACGGCAGGTGATCAACTTTTCTGCTGGCTACTGTGTGTCCTTGTTCACTGTTAGGGCAAGACTAGTTCCTCCTCCCAAAAGGAAGAGATGATTTTAAACCGGGAGGACACAGAAAACCTCTAATGTCTCCACACCACCTACGAAAGAGTCAGAAGATCCCTACGAAAGGAAACTGACAGCCTTCACTCAAAAGAACCATAGGAATTGTGGTTAAAATCCTCAAAAGACACAGGATGAGTAAGATCAGCTGCCCTGGCTAAGGTAAGTAAAAGCAGACCTAATATAAATGATGCCCTTTGGGGACAGAAGCCCTAACGGGGAACCAAAACGGGGTTCCACAGAGGAACCATTACCAACAAGAAAGCCAAACGGAAGAGAACGGAGGCTTGTGCAGGAGCTCCAAGCCATATGAGTCAAGCCATCCCTTACCAGCCAGTGGAGCCTGATCCACACGCTTTGTTCTCTAACCCGATCCAAGAGCAGCCTGTTTTTCAATGCCAGATCTTTGCAGTGTCTTTTGTAGTTTTCCCGGAGAGTCAAACAGTCAATATTTGTTTGCCTTCATGTGGAGAATCAGCATTATATGTCACTGTGACACCACTGTCATGTGACACTTGAAGTCCCATACACTTTTCTCAAATTCTTAAATCTGATTTACAATGTTTTCATGAGTCTACTCTGCCTCAGTCAACGACCTGGCCGTGTTCTCCCCCACAAAGTATCTCTCAGAGATGCGTTTTTGTTACAGTGACTAGCTAGGAAGGGTCATAAAGGGTCAAAATATAAGACGTAGTTTTGCCAACAGGAAGAGGAACACCTGGTTACACAGTGATTTCTTATAACTTATAACTTATGAGCTGTACTTCTGCTATTGTAATAATTTTTTTACCCCTAAAACAAAAGCAAAACAAAACAAAGCCCAAACAATTAAGAAGATTCCTAGGACTAACTACTTATTAATTGTTCAACTTTGTGTAAACTTAAAAAGGAACAACCAGACACCATACAGCTAGATCTGAAGAAAAAGGCAGCAATTAACACCTACCAAGCCCTGCATTAGGGCACCTGAACTATAAACCTCTTTCCCCCTTTCATTTATGAGAAACTAACGGGAAAACTGCAGCCCCTTGGTATGCTAGGCAGCAACAAGACCAGGTAGCTGGACACACTGTGCTGTCTGAAGGCCATCCTCTGCCACTGCTGCTCCATGACAGCAGCTGAGGTCCCTTTCCCTCTCCTGCACCATGCATATGCCCATCACACAAAACTTCTGTTAAAGTCACATTACTCAGGGAGTTGCCTAAAAATGTCTAGGATTTATTTTTATGTGTATTTTTGCATGCTCGCATGTATTTACATGTATTTATGCGTATGCATGTATGTATGTGCACGATATGGATGCTGGTGCCCTTGGAGGCAGAAGTGGGTGTCAGATCCCTGTGACGAGTTACTGCTGGCTTTGAGTCTGATGTGGATGCTGTAACTGCTGAGCCTCCTTTCCGGCCCTTAGTTGTTAAGGTTCTTATGACACTCTCGTGCTCGCATCCCCAGATGTTTCCTGGTGTACCGCATCTCTCTCAATCCTCTGCCCTGTTCCTCTTATCGGATGAACTAGATGGAGAAACAGGGCTACTCAAATAACTGACACACACCATTCTCCTGTGACACCTACTGACAACATCTGCTGGAAATGCAGAATTATTTTATTTATGAGATGAACAAGGACATTTTCTGCCAGGATAGTTAATTACTTCCATTCTTGACATACTGAGAATATTCATTGCCTCAGCTGCTCACTGCTCAAACTGCTAAACTCACTGTCTTAATCAGAGCATGCCATTTACCAGAAAACAAAACAGCTAATGTTTATACAGATTGTAGCAACGCACTTGGAGTGGGACATGACATGTTACAAAACTATTTCCAACTTCCTCTGGCCAGCCTATTGAAAACAGTCAACAAATCTCAATTAGTAGATCCCAGCCATTTGCCCAGTTACCCACTATTAAAATCTCAGGACTTTCTAAAACAAACAACAATACGCAGGCTGGAGGAGCTGCAAAAACAGCTTCACTATATGCAACCACACAGAGCGAAGACTCCTGCCAGGTCATGATGACCACTCTACTTCTGACCTTCTTCAGACTCAACAGATGGTGCCTGCAAGGAAAAAACATGGCAACAGAAGGGCTACAGTCTCAACTCCCAGAGTCATCTGTGACTAGGCCCTATTGGCAAGCCCTTAAGATCCTTTAAATGCCCAACTCCCCTTCTGGAATACACACCCACTAATTCACTGGACCAGGAAAAAGTTTACTCTCCTGGAGTAAACACTGTTATTGGAAGCCTGCCCAACAACAACTCACAAGGCATACTTGAGATATTCTACTTGTCCCAAAAACAACCTTGTGAGACACTTCATGGGACATGAGACCTATATCTCTTTACCAAATGGGTCATTGGAATCCTGGAAATTGAACTTTATTCAAAGTCTTCCAATACAAGGATATAACTATATCTTAGTACTAATCTTTATGTTCCATTTTGTTGAAGCTTTCCTTTGCTGGAATGCTACTGCCTACCAGAAGAATAAAGTGTGTTACAAAGAATTATTTCTTGGGGCGTTCCTGCAGAACTGCACAGTGACTTGGAACTTGCTCTGGTGCACAGTACTCAAATCTGTCTGTAGAGTCTGAACCAGCGGCCAACACTTTCTCTGTGCTTACCACATTCAATCACTGGGCCTGGCTGCGTGAACAAATGGCATCATACAAAGCAACGGGCAAAGGTAGCGCTTGCTCTCTGCCCTTGGCCGAAAGCTCTCCCACTTGTTCCTTTTGAAACAACCAGTGGGCATCTACAAAGTGCATGAAGGATTAAATGAGCCATCTCTGCTAAAGGGAGACATCATACACTATTATAGTAGACTTATGGAAATGACGATTAAAAATTCATGACTGCTCTCAAAATGTCTGCACCATGGGCTCCTGGGAGATAAACTTGAATGAAAATTTTGACTCGTAGAAAAGAAACCACATCGCTGACTCCCTCCTGGTTCCGACAGAGAGGGCCCTGTCAGACACTGAAACCCCTGCACTGCCGCAGCACTTGAGGAACCTCAGACGCCACCTTCTCCCTCTGGGGTCCATCCACACTCCACCTTCTCCCCCTGGGGTCCATCTGCACTCCACGAAGGCTGGATGACCCCATCTTTGACCGCACCATCAAACAAGGGCCACAGCGACAAAACTCAAAACCCTAACTTAAATTTTTTTGAAAAAGTTTAACATATACTTTAGTATTTTTCCTTAGAAGATTAAAAAAAGGTTGACATGGAAGACTTGAGAAATGTCATGCCCTCTTCAGCCATGATTTTGTCGTGCCTGCTTCTTACCCACACTCCCCATGTTAACTTAAACCAAGTCTTATTATGCTTGGAAATATTCGACTTTCTCACTACCCCAATATATTTTTATTCAATATAATTGAATTTTGAAAAACCTCTAGGAAAAGCCCTAGTGGAAACCTTATACCTAAGGACACACCCTTTGGGTGGTATCTCTGTTTTAGAGCTTCAACCTCTATAGCCAAGACATGAAAATAAATTCTTTCCACTTAACAAAACAAAAGAAGAGAACTATTTTAAGTGGGACCAACCAGCCATGCTGCCATGGATACTGGAACGCTAAGACACCTCAGATTCCCGGCTGTAACAGTTGCTCAGCTGAAGCTGCCTGTTTTCTGGGTCAGCTTCACCTGTCCGATGACTACCTGCCTAGTAAATGTGACCTGGATATCTCCCAGTATTGTACCTAACAAAAATCTACCAATCACATGATCTTTGATCAATAGGAACTAACTTGGTGACCACAAATTTCTGATGACATTCCCCACACCTACATGGTGGCTCATAGCCACCTATAAATCCAATTCCAGGACGTCCTCAATGCCCTGGCTTTCATGAGCACTGCATACATGTAGTACACACAAAGACATGCAGACAAACACTCGTATACATAAAATAAAAATGAATTTTAAAAAGAAGGGGGGGCTGGGAAACTCTTGTAAAGGAAATGACATATTACAAGAATGGATTAAAAATACTAGGTAACTTTCCAGGACTACCTCAAAGCCAACAATGGGAAAGAACATGTTCTTTAGCACACAAAGACTGCTAACGATGTTAGTACAGACAGAATCTAAGGAAGCTATGGGAAAATGGCCAAACTTTTTAATGCTGAGGTTAAGACAACGGTCTATGAAAATTTTATGCAAAACAACAATGGAGTTTGTGATTTAGTGCAATGCACTACTGTAAGAACCCATGTTCCCTGATTAAATGAAACTTCTTGTACAGTTAGCTAGGATTAGAAAAGTATTAACTACAGCCCATATTCTGCCAACAGGAAACAGAGAGACACTACTACAAAATGACCCTCCTGGAGCCCACCTCCCTCTGTGTAAAATGAGAACTAAGATGCTGTTATGCTCACAAAGCCTCTCTCACAGGTGTGCCTTCTTGTTCCTCCCCACATCAGAGATATTGGTACGTGAGGGAAGTGATGTGGGAGAATTGTCTGTATTCTGTCAATCATATTTTAATAAATCACTGATTGGCCAGGCAGGCAGTATAGGCGGGAAAACCAGACAGGAAGTAGAGGTGATGCAATGAGAACAGGAGAATTCTGAGAAGCAGGGAGGTTCCTCTGCCATTTCTGCCCAGATCACCGAAGAGGCAACATGTGAGCTGACAGCTGCAAAAGGTACCAAGTCATATGGCTAACATAGATCAGAATAATGGGTTAAAATAAGTCATAAGAACTAATAAGTAGACTGAGCAAATGGGCCAATCAGCTTTATAACTTATAGAGGTCTCTGTGTGATTGATTTTCTCTGGGACTTGCCGACTGTGGGGTACCGGGCGGGATAGAAACCCCAACAAGCAGGCCGTCATGTTACAGGGAAGGACAATTCTGCTAAGAAGAAATTAAAACGGCTGTATTGTTACCCGATGTCTCCTGTAATGTGACTTCTTCAGATTGGAATCTGGTTCAATATTAAGATAACAGGACAAACCAGGCTATTATCCAAAAATAACAGTCACAATAGCTTAGATACCAAACACCAGTCTCTTCTAAAATTAGAGCTAGCTACTCCACATGGGGTAAGCTACAGAGTCAAACTGGATGGAAGATTGGAATTAAAAGATAATGAATGATTTCAAGTGCTCCAAATATCCAATAAAGTGTTCCATGAAGTATCCATGACTGCAGACAAAGGGGGAACATACAACTAGTCTATCTGAGGCTGTGATGACACAGACAAAGGATTTCTTTGGTTTGTTAGGGTCTTTCCTCACCTTGCTACCTTTACTTCATGAAGCCCAATGGATAATTACAGCATTCCTATTACATATCACATGTAATATGGTACACAGTATTCCTATTATATAACACATGTAATATTATGTCAGATACAAAGGACCAAAAAAAAATGCAGCTCAAATAATAAGGTTAATAGATTTGCTATGATCCAGGAATTTCTTCCTTAATGACTTTACCTGGCATACCTTTCTCTTTCTCTTTTTTCTTTTTTTGAGACACGGTCTCTCTACCTAGCCTCAGCTGTCCTGAAACTCACTATGTGGACCACACTGGCCTAGAACTCACAGGAAACTCCTGCTTCTGCCTCCAGGGTGCTATGCCTAAAGGCTGTGCCACCATGCTTGGGCATTCCTTTCTCTTAAAAGATTTTTTTTTTTTGCCTCATCTAGATGAGATGCTAGGAATGAGCATCCTAGTGATGGGAGACCTTCAATATTTAATAAAATATTTGACCCTTGCCATGTGCACAAAGAGGGGACTGTGGCCATGAGTCCAGAAAAGAAGCCGTGACTACCAAGGCAGACTGGCTGATCTTCAACGATGTGGAGAGGGTGGAAGCTGCAAGTCGGAGCCAAGTCATCTTGGCTCTCTTCAGCCCTTCCATGCCACTTACTGGCCATCTCTGTATGTACCCGAACATTGTGGCTATGAGGTAAATCGCTGGGAATGTTTGGACACATCCCTAGCTCCTACTAGCCCCAAAGCCAAGAATGCTTGCTGTCAGCATCTTAGCCTATACCAGAGATCTCGCCCACTTGTAAACTTGCCTGCCTGATGTTCTCTCCCACAAACCTGGAAAGTATGATTTACACTTTTCCTTATTCTTGTTACTTCATGAAACCGATGCACATAAGAACCCAACAGGACCAACCTGAATCTGTGTTCCTGGGCCATGCTCACTCGTATTTGGCTCCAGGATAAACCAGCTCTGCTTACTTTGAGGTGAGGGCTGTTTCTGTACTGTCACCGCCTACAACAGACGTCCACAAGCTGCAACGAGGAACCGTTTTCTTAGCTAGAAGGGGACAACCCTCTGGACAGTGGGTACTTGACTCAAGCCTGGGAAAGACAGTGGCTGAGAGCAAAACAGTTAGACCTACACGGAGTAGGGAACTGGATGGGATAAAGGACATGACCCACATGGGGTAGGGCAGTGGGCAGGATAATGGACAAGAGTCACCTATAAAATGACTGCATCTGGGAAGGATTGTGCTCCCCACAGTAGCAAAATAAAGCCTGCACATGAATTTCAAATTTAAAGAGAAGTAATTTCAGAGACAGCAATGGTGGAGTTCAGAACATGCTACACCGAAATACAGCATTATGGAGAATCATATAACCCAGAGTCTCCTATTTTCTTTCTAAATGTGGGCCACAAGACACTAAAAGAGGGAAGGGAACACTCTCCAAAGGCGGGGCACAGACACAAATGTAAATAAGTCACCTTGGCCGCTTTCCTGTCATCTTTCCCAGGCTCTTCTAATGAAAGCGACAACCAAAAGTACTAATGTTTTCACTGTTTCTTTGGGTTTCCATTTCTTTACGAAAAGTCTCATGTCACATAAAACATAAATTCGTTTGCTATGTAAAAGCTGGCTAAGAACCTTTCAGGGTAGAGGAGATGTATATTTTCAAATACCCTTATAGACTAAGTCACAGAAAAGGATGGTGAGAAGGTGGTGCGGGAGAATTGTCTATATTCTGTCAATCATGTTTTAAATAAACATTGATTGGCCAGGCAGGAGGTGTAGGCGGAAAAACCAGACAGGAAGTGGAAACGATGCAAGGAGAGCAGGAGAATTCTGGGAAGGAGGAAGTTGATTCTTCCCTCTCCTGCCCAGACCACCGAAGCAGCAGGATGTGATCTGCCAGCTGGAAAAGGTACAGAGCCATATGGCTAAAATAGATCAGAAAAATGGGTTAATCAAGATGTGAGCGTTAGCTAATAAGTAGCCTGACCTAATGGGCCAATCAGTTTTATAATCTTATGGAGTCCTCAGTATGATTTTCTTTGGGACTTGCCGGTTGTGGGGTACCGGGAGGGACGGAAATCCCCACAGCTGGCCTTCATGTTACAAGAAGGGGTAACTAAAATCTACGTCACTGTGTGTCCCTTTCTGTGTGGACCAGAAGCACTGTCTCTGCTACCTACAGTAGACTTTCTCAAGAGTTTTGAGGGAATTAACTGGGATCCCCATGACTTCCGACTGTGCTTCATGCTGTGGTAACCTATTTACAGGACAACATGTGGAGGGTGCATAGATGGCGCAGCAGTTAAGACTGCCAGCGGCGACTAGTCTGAAACATCAAAAGGAATAGGTGCACCCGAGCTTGGAACCTCTGAGGCAGTAGACCGGAACTAGAAACCTTTCCAGTCCAACTCAAACTCAGGGACTTTTGCAGGAGGAGATTTAGACCAGGATTTAAAGAAACAGGGCAAAGCCGGCAACCCAGGCCAAAGTAGGCCTGAGACAACAAACTGTAAGTGAGCAGAGCAAGGCACAGAAGCGCTGAGCTACCTCTAGGAACACCGAGTAAACAAAGGGGTAACTAGAACTGTGACACTGACTGTACCATGAGGAACAACCATCTGGGCACCTAGAAGATTATTCAACAGAATCTCAGACAGCCCCAACTACACCTATTAGAGAAAAAGATGAATAGAAAAGGTAAGATCACATGCTACACCACAAAGAGCAGCACAACACCAGTAAAACCTAGACCCTACAGCAGCAAGACCTGAACAACCAAATATGGATGGACCAGAAGAAAATGACCTAAAATATAACCTCAAGAGAATGCTTGAAATTCTTAAAGATGAAATGAGAAATTTCCTTAAAGAAATTGAGGAAAAGACAAACAAAAAATTGGAAGATATCAGCAAATCACTTAAAGAAAACCAAGAAAAAGAAATCAAACATATAAAAGAAACTATTCAGGACTTGAAAACTGAAATAGAAACAATAAAGAAAACACAAGCTGAGGGAATTATAGAAACAGAAATCATGAGCAAACAATCAGGAACCACAAACGCAAGCATGAACACCAGAATACAAGAGATGAAAGAGAGAACCTCAAGCGCTGAAGATACAATAGAGGAAATAGACTCATCAGTTAAAGAAAACATTAAATCTAACAAAAGTTTAACACAAAATATCCAGGAAATATGGGATATCATTAAAAGGTCAAATCTGAGAATATTAGGTATAGAAGTTCTACTCAAAGGCGCAGAAAATTTATTTAACAAAATCATAGAAGAAAACTTTCCCCACCTAAAGAAAGATATGCCTATAAAGATACAATAAGCTTACAGAACACAAAATAGACTAGATCAAAACAAAAGTCCTCTCGCCAAATAATAATCAAAACACTAAATATACAGAGCAAAGAAAGAATATTAAGAGCTGCAAAGGAAACAGGCCAAGTAATATATAAAGGTAGACCTATCAGAATTACACCTGACTTCTCATTGGAGACAATGAAAGCCAGAAGGTCATGGTCAAGCATTATGCAGGCATTAAGAGACCACAGATGCTAGTACAGACTACTACACCCAGCAAAACTGTGGATCACCATAGAAGATATACCACAAAACAAGATATTCCATGACAAATCTAGATTTCACCAATACCTAGCCACAAACCCAGCCCTACCTAAAATAATAGAAGGAAAACTCCAACCCAAGGAAGATGGTTACACCAAGAAAAACACAGACAATTGATGATCTTATAACAGCAAATCCCAAAGAAGAAAAAAATGTACAAATTAACATCACCAAAACTAAACTAACAGGAGATAGCAATCACTGGTCATTAATATCCCTTAATGTAAATGGACTCAACTCACCTATAAAAAGGCACAGGCTAACAGATTGGATACAAAAACAGAATCCATCCTTCTTCTGCATACAAAAAACACATCTCAACCTCAAAGACAGACATCGTCTCAGAGTAAAAGGTTGGGAAAAAATATACCAATCAAATGGACCTCAGAAACAAGCAGGTGTAGCTATCCTAATATCTAACAAAATAGACTTCAAGCTAAAATCAGTCAAAAGAGACAAAGAAGGTCATTTCATATTAGTCACAAGAAAAATCCATCAAGAGGAAATTTCAATACTGAACACATCTATGCCCCAAATTTAAGAGTACCCTCATATGTGAAAGAAACACTTCTAAAGCTTAAATCATACATTAAACCCCACATAATAATAATGGGAGACTTCAACACTTCCCTCTTACCCTGGACAGGTCAATCAGACAAAAAATGAACAGAGAAATAAAGAACTAACAGATGTTATGCCTCAAATGGACTTAACAGACATCTATAGAATATTCCATCCAAACAGAAAAGAATATAGCTTCTTCTCAACACTTCATGGAACTTTTTCAAAAATTGACCACATACTCGGTAACAAAACAAACCTCAACAAATACAAAAAAAAAAAAACTAGAATAACCCAATGTACCTTATCAGATCACCATGGTATAAGACTCGAAGTCAACAGCAATACTAATTCCAGAAAACCCACAAACACATGGAAATTAAACAATGCTCACCTGAATCATCAATGGGTCAAGGAAGAAATAAAGGGAGAAATTAAAGACTTCCTAAAATTCAATGAAAATGACCATACAAGATACCCGAATTTATGGGACACAATGAAAGCAGTGTTAAGAGGAAAGTTCATAGCACTAAACGCCTACATTAAGAAGCTGGAAAAAATCCCACACTAGTGAATTAACAGAACATTTGAAAACTTTAGAACAAAAAGAGGCAAACTCACCTAAGAGAGCTAGATGGCAGGGAGGGGAGGAGAGAAAAATGTAGAGATTAATAAGTATCAATTTAAAAAAGTAAATAAGAAAGGAGTGCTAGTGGCTCTCCCAGAGGACTTAAGCTTTACTCCCAGCACCCATGGTGTGCAGTTCACAACCATCTGAAACTCCAGCTTCATGGGATCCACATCTTCTGATCTCCCTAATCTCTGAACACATGTGACACACGTGTGCATGTGCACACACACACACAATTATACAAATACTAAAGGGGAAGAAAACACAAAAGCCAAACACTAGATATATCAGCCTTAATCCAGGGTAGGCCCCACTTTTTTTAGAGACAGGGTCTCTCTATGTCTCTATGTGGTCCTGGCTGGCCTAGAACTCATTATGTAGATCAGGTTGGCCTCAAACTCATAGATATTAGCCTGCTTCTGTCTCCTGGGTGCTAGAATTAAAGGCATAAACCACATCCAGCTACGATCTTAAATATTAACAGCTAAAGGCTACGTTACTTCCAGATTTCCATATTAATCAAATTAATACACCTTGTTTGAAAGTGCTTTTCTGTTTTCAGCGATCTTATGGAACCCCAAGAAACCACAGAGGGATGCTGAATAAGGCACTTCTCAGATGTAAGCTCAGCTGCTGCTGCTGTGTCTTCCTTGATTCGGTCGGTCCTGTGACAAATGCTCGCCTGTGGAATCTACAACAGAAGCTGAAACAACTGCAGGACCACCAATTTCCTACCCTCCTTGCCATTTTAACAGAACCGGATGAAGAGTTAGTTACATTATTAAGATGGGCCTTTAATAGGATTCTATTTATAAACTTAAGGCCGTTTTAAGTTAAAATGATATATTTACAGAAACCAAAGCTATTTAAAGCCTTTTTAGCCAAAGGAAACAGTAGAAAGTAATTTAAACATCATGTTTAGAATGTAAGCAACATTGTGGTCTTTTTTTTTTTTTTTTTTTTTAGTTCTGGCAAAGAACAGATTTTATAAACATAATAAAGAGAAACAGTATGATTTGTGGTTAACTAAAACCACTGAAGTAGAGATGCCCAGTGGTTAGTGCTGTAATCTCAGTACCCAGGAAGCTGAGGCAGGAGAATCTAACAGTATATGCCTAGGCTCCAATCCCCAGCAGCACCAAAAAATAAAATAAAACAGCACAAAATAAAAAAGTAAAACCCAAGTCTTATACAATTATGGAAAGAAAATAAGCCAGATGCCAACATTACCTGGAAGAAGCCAAGAAAGGAGCTGATGGGCCAGTTCCTGGCTGATCCTGTCTCCATGGCCTATAGGCGTATTATGACTTTAAGGTGGGACAATCTGTCTATAGCACAAAGCTCTGTTTCTTTACAAGACCTTTAAAAGGATACTGAACTAGAGTTTTTGAAAATTCTCTATTACCAATTTTTTTTTTTTTGAGACAGGTCTCTCTATATATCCCTGGATGGCCTGAAACATAGACCAGGCTGGATTCAAACTTCCCATAACCCTCCTGCTCTGTCCCTGGTTCCGCCTCCTCCGTGCTGAGATGACAGGTGTACGTCACCACACCTGGTCAGCACTCCTGCTATTGCTGCCATTCTTTCCTGGTTCTGGGTACTGAACGTTGCTCAGTGCATGCTAGGTAAGCACTGTAACGAAGGGCTACACTCCACCTATTTTATTCTTAAAGAGAATCAAATAAAAAACAGTGTGCAGGTTGGTACTGTCAACCTGACACAAACCTAGACACGTCTGGCAAGAGGGAATCGTAGCTGAGGAAATGCCTCCGAGACTGGTCTGTAGGGAAGTCTGTAGAGCATTTCTTAATTAATGACTGGTGGGGGGCAGCCCAGCCCACTGTGGGCACGTGCGGGCCAGTACGCAGCATTCCTCCATGGTCTCTGCCTCAGTTCCTACCCTGACTTCCCTCTGTGATAGAGTATGACCTGAGTCCTGTAAGATGAAACAACCCGTTTCCTCCCCAAATTACTTTTAGTCATGGTGTTTATCACGGCAACAGAAACCCGAACTAAGACATGAAAAATGCACGGTCCTTCATCCAGCCAAGAGTAAGTTTCATATTTTACCTCGATAGTACGCCTTCGTTATTGCATCAAATTCCTCCTGACCTGCGGTGTCCCATAACATTAGCCTGACATCTTCATCGTTAACTCTGAAACAAGAGATGAATTTAGTCCATACAAGATGAAAAAGATTCATGTACATTTTTATTTTTCAAACCAAAAGTCTGAAAGCTCTATGGTTCATTTCACTCTGAAAGTCAGAGTAAAATAACTCTAAATAGGTTCCCCAGTAGTGAAGGTACAGTGAAGACACTACACTCTGCCTGCCTGTGTTGTCTACAACGACAGCTGTAGAACTGGGAAAGGGGAATCCTTGGGTCAGATCATTTTCTCCTCTCACTACACCTACACCAGTCTGAATGGGTTTGGTGCCCTATCGATGGGATGAGAACAGGGAAGGAAGAACCTCAGGAGCCATGGTTATATCTCTATGTGGTGCTGGAAATTACATCCAGCACTCATTGAGTGCCAGTCAACGCTAGTCACATGCTTTACCACTGAGCTATGCCCTCTGCTGTCAAATGTTATTGGGAATATTAAATTATCAAATACAGAGCCATCCTATTTCTGGGGACAATACAAGGTCAGGTTCCTGAGCGCCAGCTCGGATGCATGCCTGTAATCCCAGCACTGGATTCTAAGACAAGATAACCTCGAACTTGTGTTATGTTAGTAGACATCATCTCAAGACAAAAAAGGAAGTACTGGTTCTTTTTCATTAGTTGATCAACATCTAACCTTGTTTTATGTGTTTCTACTTAAAGATATCTTATTACATGGTAATTCACTGAGCTGATGCCCAGCAGCAGTAGAGCGAGCACTGTAACTCCGGTATGAACACTGATCTAACACGGTGTTCTTCTCATAAGGCACACATAGCCTTCCTGCACTCAGAAGCACCCCACAGAGCTGCAGCAGTACAGCTCTGTGTGACATGTGTGACAGCCAAATCACCAGCACGAAAGGAGAGTGTGAAAACGTGCACTACACAAAAACAAAGCAGGACATGTTTATTGTATCCGGGCTAAAACAAGAAGTAGCACAGCTGGGAAAGTACATGCTGGACAACTCCTGTGTTTTTGTAGCCCCTGTCCATTCAGCAAGTGACCACAAAAGCAGTGACTCTGCGACTTCAAATAGTTTTTAGCAAGGAGGTGACTTTGCAAACAAAGAGCCTATGAGTAAGGGCGGGAAGATGGCTCAGTGGTTACAAGCAGGCACATACTACCCTTACAAAGCACCTGAGTGCAGTCCCAGACCCATGGAGAGCGGCTCACAACTGCCTGAATCTCACGCTCCAGGGGACTCTGGCCTCTGCTGGCCTCTGCAGGCCTCTGCATTCATGGGCACATGCCTACTCACCAGCACACAATTAAAAATGAAACCCTATGAATAATAAATATCAACTAATATCTAAAATATTAATTTTTATTTCCGGTACAAGTACAAAATACAAATACCATCAAGACAAAACAAGTCCTCTTAAAGTATGTTTTAAGGTGGCAAACATGGATGTAGCACAAGAGCATACCAGGCAGACCAGAATCAATGAGGACCACTATCTCTGCTGCAAGTTAGTAAGTGGGCAGCGAGTCAGGTACAACCCAAAGGAGCTGGAGGGTCTCAGTGTTGGTGAACAAAGCATCACTCCAGTACTTTAGAGTCCAGGTGGGTTTCCTGAAAGAGGGCTTCCTTCTGTGAGCAAACTGAATACTCCTAAACCCAACTGCTTTTATTTCTTCAGGATAAAGGTGTATTACTGTATCTCTAACTTCTGTCTACTGGTGTTCAGTTTTTTGAAGGAAACACCAGGTGTGGTAGTGAGCAAATGTAATTTTGGACACTCAGAAGGTGGAGGCTGGAGATCAGGATTCAAGGCCAGCCTCTGCTACAGAGCAAGTTCACGGCCACACTCACCTACTTGAAACCCAGACTCAAAAAAAAAAAAAAAAAAAAAGAAAAAATTTAAAGAAAGAGACAATCTAAACAAAAGGAGCCTCTTAAGTGAAAAATTATAAGACAGTTGAAATGTTCCTTCTAAACAACACAGCACAGAGAGAACAGTCACTAATAGGACATACAGAAGGGAGAGGGGAAGGAGTAAAGAGGAAAATGAAAAACATTAGAGGAAAGGGGAAAATTACAAGAAAAGAAGAGTCAAAGATTAAAGTATATGATAAAACAAAAAACTAAACAAACAAAACAAAATAAATAAAACAACCCCCTGAGAACTACCTCAGGCTGGCAGATGGCAGACACCTAAAACCTTAGCACTCAGGAGGTCAAAGGAGGCGCAGCTTGAGCGACAACAGTAAGAACCTGTCTCAGAAACAAAAATAAGGGCCTGGTATAGTAGCAAAGCCTGTGCAATCCAAGTGCCTGGGAGGAAGGAGGAGGATCAGGAGTTCATGGCCAGTGTGGGCAAAAGAAGGCCTTGTTTAGAAAACTGAACAAATCAAACCACCACCAACAAACCCAACAGCACTAACTGCTTTGTGAGCCACTGCCACTTGCTGCCTGGCTTGGACAGCAAAGCAGGTTCTCATGCCAGTGGAGTCTTAGACACTTTGCAAATCAGAACCAAAGGATAAAATGCCAAGTACATACTGAATCTGTCGCTCCAAAAAGTCAACACCAATGGTTTTCTTGTAGTCTTTTGTAAAAATGCCTTTGCAATATCGCTGAATCATACTGGACTTTCCAACTGCCCCATTCCCTACGACCACCATCTTGATGGCTACTTCCATATCTTCCTCCAACATTTTTGAAACAGAAGCGGTTTCAGGATCAGCTCTAATTCCAGGTGATCAGATCGTCTCTGCAAGCCTATAACTTAAAGTAAAAGTATTTTTATCAGGAAACAATCACATTACATTGTAATAATCTGTCAAAGGCTGAGGCTCCCAATCCACCGTTTTCCATGTTAACCTCAGAAGGGTAAAGACTGGTACCTTATCCGCACAATCCTTTTAGACACAAAGATTTGGCATTGAAGTTGAAGAATTGAATTTATTACTTAGTCTCTTCAACACTCAGCTTTCTGGCAACAATATCCATCTCACAGAGTTGTTGACCAAGGATACGTGTAAAAACTTTAGCAACGTATGAGTTACACAAGCAAACACTCATTTTATGTGATACAATCTCACAGGATGTAAAAACAAATGGATTATTAAAAACAAAACAGAGAACACTTCTCAACCTTAGAGGTACCTTTTAAAGAAACTACCCCAAAGAAACGTTTTGTGTAATGATATACAGTCAGGCGTCACACTGAGCTCTTGGTTAATTGTTTCAGCGCTCACATTACAATGAGCGCCACACAAATTACCCAATACTACAGATTGTTTGGTTTGAGACCAGTTATAGTTTACCAGGTAATCAATGTAATAGAATATGCATACCTCACATTAAAAATAGAAAGTCAATTTCCTATAGTTCTTAAAACACCATGCCTACTTGGCTATTATATTTCGACTCTTGTAACTGAAAACCTATTACTACATAGACTGAACCTGAAATGCAAGAATATATCTAAGGCTTCAGACTCACCCCAGCATGAGTCTTAGCATGGTCCTAAGAATCTTCTAGAAGTATTTCTGAGAAGATCTAGCCATACACAGTCAGAAACTTCACAGCAGTAGCCTTTGAATCTAGTTTGGAAGAGAAGCACAAGCTGGGCATGGCGGTGCAAACCCGCAATCCCAACAATCAGGAGGCAGCGGAAGGAAGACCATCACAGGTTTAAAGGCGGCCTGGTCTACAGTGAAAACATGTCTCAAAAACAGAAGAGTACAAACAAGAAAAACCAAGAGGCACACAAGGCACATCTTAGGCTTCCCTTCCAGAAAGATGCTTGCGCTGCCACCTTTGGTTCCACCACTGCCCGTGCCTTTCAAGGCCACACTTCCCTGAGACAGGACAACCAGAGTGAGGCCATCTGTGCTTAGTGTGGGTTCCTCTTTGCCCTGGGCTCTCCAGCCAAGCAGCGGCAGGCTGGAGCTCCATCCTCCAAATCCTTCTTTTGCAGGTATCAACCGGACACTGCAATCTGAAGGTGTTTCTCTTCAGCCTTCCCAAGAATTTCCCCCATAAGCCTCTTATACTGTTAATTTCATCTTGGCATTGCTTCTTGGAGAGCCCAGATGGATACGCTCCCCCACTGGACTTTATAATCAAGTAAATGTTAGAACCAGGAGTCTATGCTAGTGCCTCTGGACTGTGGCTGATGCCGGAACCAAGCAAGACTTTAAAGGGCAGTGATGTTTGGTTCCTGTGCTCTGAAAATGTGATTTCAGGGCTCTAGGATGAAACCAAGACTTCATCTAGCAGCCTCTGACTACCGGTCTCCAAAATGCTCAGGAGCACTGCCAAGTCTAGCAGGAACGGCAGCAAAGCCATTGTCTCAGCCCTCATGAGGCTAACTGAGACTGGGCCAGGCCAGCGTGGGCTACGCAGTGGGATGGCATCTCAGAAAGCAAAGTAACACTACAAACTACAATTCTTACCAAGATGTGGCCTTGTTCATCTAGCTGTACTGCACACTGGCTCAGCTTTAGGGCGTCAGCTTCCTCTGCTGCACCTCACAGTTCTTCACCCTAGAAGCTGTTAAGTTCCAAAAAGAAGAAAAAAATGATAAAGTCTACAACAAAATTCCAGCAACAAAAACCTTGAATTTTAAAATAAATAAAAAAATTGAATTTTGTCCTTTTAAAAATATATATTCAGTCAGGCAGTGGCAGTGAACGCCTTTTAATCCCAGCATTCAGGAAGCAGAGGTTGGTGGATCTCTGTGAGTTCAAGGCCAGCTTGGTCTACAGAGTGAGTTCCAGGACAGCCAGGGCTACACAGAAAAACCCTTTCTTGAAAACACACACACACACACACACACACACACACACACACAGAGTCTCTCAGACTCTGTTACACAAATGGCTCAACAGTTTAGATACACACTTTACAACCATGGGACCAACCCTGAGATCCCAACCCTGGGTAGCAAAGTTGGGTGTCTCCCACATAGCTATAATCCCAGATACAGGGAAATTGAAGACAAAGGAATTTCTAGGGCTTGCTGACTTACAGCCTAGCCAAGAAAACAAAAGTCCCGGGTTCAGAGCGAGATCTCCTCTCAACATTACAGGTGGAGAAAGATGCAGAAGCGCACCTGATGCCCTCATCTGGCCTCCGTGCACACACAGACAACGGGACAAGCACTCACAAGTGCACAAATACATACGTATACAGACAAATAAGGAATATAAATACATATACTTTAGAGACACTTTTGTTCCACTCTCCAAGTGTAACTAAAACCTCTGCACATCACATAAAGCACACATAGGCCTCTGAAAAACAGAAAGGAGAACTGGCTATAGGTTGCAGATACAAGGAACAAAACAATAGTGAATGTACTTTGAGCTCTTTGTATCTTTTACTTCTCAAACTAGATTATGAAGAAGTCAAATAACCAACAAACAAAAAAATCTCAATGAAAGGCAGCTCTCTTTGGCCAAAGGGCCAGGAAAGGGGCAGCTGAGCAAGGAGCCAAGACAGAAAACACCCTCATGATGACACTGTGTACCAAAGGGCAGCTTACATCTCCAAGGGGAATGAAGCAGGTCGTTCCTTTCCACACACAAAACCACCACTGCATCACTGGAGACCACACAGGGAGGTGGGATGCCCACTCCGCCCACCTCGCTTCTCACCTCCATCACACCTCCTCCTTTTCTGGAGAACTGTCAGAGGCCTATCAGAAAGCATCAACTTTCACCTTCCCATCCAGTGCGGTGCTAGTGGGGACCATACGAGGAACAGTACTATGAAGTGCCTCTCCTCTTCCCAAGCAGTAAACCTGGTGGGTGCCATCATGGGTGCCTCTTAATGGAGGATCCCTTTCCACCCTCAGTTTCAGTGGACAACAAGTCTTAGCCAAGAACAATGTATGGAAGAATCAAGAGTTTACACGTGAACATTCTAACTACAACACTAGACTGTCACTAGACAAGAGTCAACGGCAGAATGGGAGAACAAAAGAAAGGGGTAAATTTGATCGTGCAATAGAAAATATCCAATATGAACAACACAGCACACTGAAGGAAAAAAGGCAGAGCCTCAAAGACCCTGAGAAACAGAATTTAACGCTGCTGCCACCAGAGTTATGACAAGAAAGGAGCAAAATGGTGAGGCTGAGAGGCATCTGAAAAACTAAAGACCGAAACACCCCAAATTTAGAAAAACCACAAATTCAAAGAAGCTAATTGAATCCCAAACCAGGCAGAGCTAACAAAATCCAGACCCAAGAAAGAGCGAATATGGCAAACGGAAGACACACCTTCAGAGCACCGACAGACGGAGTGTTTCGTATTTATCAAACAGCAAGAGAGGGGCAGGAGATTTAGCTCAGAGGCAGGGGCATGTTTTTATGCACAAACCCCCAGCATCAAAGCCTCCTGCCTCTGAGGGAATTAGGAAGGGTGGTCTTCCTGGAAGAAGTGTGTCAGGAACTACAGGCAAGCGCCACCATACCTACTACATATAGATCACATAACATCAACCGTAAAGGTCAAAAGAAAGGGCACGTGATTTTGTGGGCACTAAAAGAGATGATCTGTCAATACAGAGCCACGGCC